>NC_091977.1:48205144-48423552 GCF_044704955.1 Pristiophorus japonicus
CAACTGATGAACCATGACACCCAGGTCTCGTTGCACCTCCCCTTTTCCTGATCTGCCGCCATTCAGATAATATTCTGCCTTCGTGTTTTTGCCTCAAAGTGGATAACCTCACATTTATCCACATTATACTGCATCTGCCATGCATTTGCCCACTTACCTAACCTCTCCAAGTCACCCTGCAGCCTCTTAGCATCCTCATCACAGCTCACACCACCACCCAGTTTAGTGTCATCTGCAAACTTGGAGATATTACACTCAATTCCTTCATCTAAATCATTAATGTATATTGTAAAGAGCTGGGGTCCCAGCACTGAGCCCTGCGGCACTCCACTAGTCACTGTCCGCGATTCTGAAAAGGACCCGTTTATCCCAACTCTCTGTTTCCTATCTGCCAACCAGTTCTCTATCCACGTCAGTACATTACCCCCAACACCATGTGCTTTGATTTTACACACCAATCTCTTGTGTGGGACCTTGTCAAAAGCCTTTTGAAAGTCCAAATACATCACAGCCACTGGATCTCCCTTGTCCATTCTACTAGTTACATCCTCAAAAAATTCCAGAAGATTTGTCAAGCATGATTTACCTTTCATAAATCCATGCTGACTTGGACCGATCCTGTCACTGCTTTCCAAATGCGCTGCTATTTCATCCTTAATAATTGATTGCAACATTTTCCCCACTACTGATGTCAGGCTAACTGGTCTATAATTACCCATTTTCTCTTTCCCTCCCTTTTTAAAAAGTGGTGTTACATTAGCTACCCTCCAGTCCATAGGAACTGATCCAGAGTCGATAAAACGTTGGAAAATGATCAGCAATGCATCCACTATTTTTCGGGCCACTTCCTTAATTACTCTGGGATGCAGACTATCAGGCCCCGGGGATTTATCAGCCTTCAATCCCATCAATTTCCCTCACACAATTTCCCACCTAATAAGGATATCCTTCAGTTCCTCCTTCTCACTAGACCCTCGGTCCGCTAGTATTTCCTCAAGGTTATTTGTGTCTTCCTTCGGGAAGACAGAACCAAAGTATTTGTTCAATTGGTCTGCTATTTCTTTGTTCCCCATTATAAATTCACCTGAATCCAACAGTCTTCACTAATCTTTTTCTCTTCACATATCTCTAGAAGCTTTTGCAGTCAGTGTTTATGTTCCCAGCAAGCATCCTCTCGTACTCTATTTTCCTCCTCTTAATTAAACCCTTTGTCCTCCTCTGCTGAATTCTAAATTTCTCCCAGTCCTCAGATTTGCTACTTTTTCTGGCCAATTTATATGCCTCTTCCTTGGATTTAACACTATCCTTAATTTCCCTTGTTAGCCACGGTTGAGTTTTATTTTTACTCGAGACAGGGATGTACAATTGTTGAAGTTCATCCATGTGATCTTTAAATGTTTGCCATTGCCTATCCACCGTCAACCCTTTAAGTATCATTTGCCAGTCAATTCTAGCCAATTCACGCCTCATACCATCAAAGTTACCTTTCCTTAAGTTCAGGACCCTAGTTTCTGAATTAACTGTGTCACTCTCCATCTTAATAAAGAATTCTACCATATTATGGTCACCCTTCTCCAAGGAGCCTCGCTCAACAAGATTGCTAATTAGTCCTCTCTCATTACACATCACCCAGTCTAGGATGGGCAGCTCTCTCGTTGGTTCCTCGACATATTGGTCCAGAAAACCATCCCTAATACATTCCAGGAAATCCTCCTCCACCGCATTGCTACCAGTTTGGTTAGCCCAATCAATATGTAGATTACAGTCACCCATGATAACTGCTGTACCTTTATTGCACGCATCCCTTATTTCTTGTTTGATGCTGTCTCCAACTTCACTACTACTGTTTGGTGGTCTGTACACAACTCTCACTAGCGTTTTACTAGCAAAGTCTTACTATCTGTTTTTATCTTTTGTGCTAGCTTACTTTCATAATCTATCTTCCCCCGCTTTATTTTTTTTTAGTCGTTCTTTGCTGGCTTTTAAAAGTTTCCCAATCCTCTGGCCTCCCACTAGTCTTGGCCATTTAATATGCCCTTGTTTTCAATTTGATACCATCCTTTATTTCCTCAGTTAGCCACGGATGGTTATCGCTTCTCTTAAGGTCTTTCTTTGTCATTGGGATATATTTTTGTTGAGAGTTATGAAATAGTTCCTTAAATGTTTGCCACTGCTCATCAACCGTCCCACTCTTTAATCTATTTTCCCAGTCCTCTTTAGCCAACTCTGCCTTCATACCTTTGTAGTCTCCTTTAATTAAGCTTAGGACACTGGTTTGAGGTCCGACTTTCTCACCCTGCAACTGAATTTGAAATTCAACCATGTTATGATCACTCATTCCTTGAGGATCGTTTACTAGGAGATTGATTATTAATCCTGTCCTAGCTATTGTCATGTTCTTTGTTTCTTTAATGGCCCATAACTTGTGGCCTCAACGGGTGCGTATGCACCAGTAAGGGCCACACAAGTTCCGGGTTCTTGCACGTGAAGCGCATGTGCAAAACCCAGCATTTGCAATCTGTCAAGAATCTTCTTGATAGATCCAATGCATCTCTGGGAAAAGGGCATCACCACGGAAAGGGCTATTTGCCCAACTTCTGCCTAGTGAATGCCTGTGAAATTCTTACGCCTGGTAAAAGCAGGCATTAGACGTAAGAGTTTAAATGACCATAAAAATATTTTTTTTTACAATCATTGCAACATTAAAAAACCTGTACAATAAGATATGGTTATTTTAGCCCCTTTCAATTATTTTTCAAAAAATTAAGGGGCGAAATCCAGTAGTGTGCTATGTTTTAACTTTTTGAACAATTAGTGCCTGGCGAGATGGGCTGTAAAATTGTGGAAAATTGGGCATTTTCGCCTCAGAAATGAAGGGAGGTAGTATCTGAGACACCAATGGCCTCAATGGGGCACTGCTGCTGCGCTATTACCAGAGCTGCACCCAATTTCAAGTGACTTTCATTCCGCAATAATTAGCCACCTGCTCATTCCAGTTCTTAAAGGGGTTGTCGTTTCCGGGCAGCACCTGGTCATTTTTATCATTGCTGGACTTCACTGAGAGCTGCAAGGAAGTCCTGAGATGGCTGCTCCAAATCCTCTTGGAAGGGCCACTCGGTTCAATGAGCTGGCATTAGAGGCATTGGTGCAGGCAGTGGAGAGAAGGAAGGATGCACTGTTCCCTCCATCTAGGAGAAGGCCAACGCCGCAGATTTTAGGGTCATGTGGGCAGAGGTAGCCGCGGAGGTGTCAGCCAGCACCGTGGTCGACAAAAGCCCACACAGTGCTGGAAGAAATTCAATTACCTCAGTCGGGTGGTCAAGGTGAGTACATGTTTGCACAACTCTTACATACCAGCCTCTGAGCCACTGTCTGTGCGCACTCTGCAAACCAGCACTTAACCCAACAGGCAACCACCAAGCATCTGTACCTACTCACAGTCACATCTTCATTTCACACCCTTGATTACATTCACAACTATAAAGGCAAGGCAGGCATATCTTTCACATACATAGCTGGACTCTGACTTACACAGGTTCTTTTCTTTTGCAAGCCAAGATGCCACATAAGAGAAGGGAACAGCAATGGAATAGAGGAGGGGTGGGCACTGAACTGCACCAGCTGACTGACTTGGAGGAGTGTGTAGTCATTGGCCCGCAAGCGGTGGGTGCCGTGGCCGGCGGAGATGCTGAGCCTGCTCGGGGCAACAATGGTATCTTTATCCCCTATTCTCATCCCACTTACCCGTTAAATCAGAAGGCCTTATCAGTTTCCAGCCCTTATCTTAATGCGAATCGTGCTATTTGTGCTTTCAGATGACCATACAGCAGATGAGCAGCCTGTGCCTGAGCCCCCCCAACTGAATCACGAGGGAGAAGAGGGGGACAAGGATGAGATGGGGAAGGAGAAGGATGAGCCAAGCGCTGCATCACTGCTTCTCTCATCCAAAGACACCAGCTCAGATCTTGGCACTACGTGGTCCTTAGAGGTTAGGTTAGTAGAGGGGTCTGCACTGGGTGATGCACCAGGGCCTAGTGGACTGCAGCACGGTCAAGGGGAAAGGGAACCTCGGGAGCCATATCCCCGGAGGGCGAGTTCTGCTGCACAGGACTCAGATGAGGACCTCAATGGGGAGGTGTTCACACAAAGGGTGATGGCTATGCATTCCGACATGATAGGTGCAATGACAAAGGCGCCCAAAAGCCTGTTGGCAGCGGTAAGGAGTGTGGAGGAATCCGCCTCCCGCATTGTACAGAGCTCTGCACACACCAAGGAGCCCATCATTGTCAGTGTGCAGACGATGGTGGACACCCAATGAGACCGTGCAGATCTAGACCTCATGACGCTTGTCATGGGCGATGTGGCAGCTTCCATTGCAGTACAGGCAGAAGCAACACAACGTCTTGGTACTGTAATGGAGTCAATGGTTGCTCGTATGGAAGCTCAGATTGCCCTCATGCAGATATGATGATGGGTCTACACCTGAAACATTAACTCAAATTAAACTGAAGCCCCATCTGCTCTCTCGGGTAGATGTGAAATAATCCCAAAATTAATATTCAAAGTAGAGAGGTCTCCTGCCAATCTGTGCGTAACTTAGCTGTCATGTTTGTCTACATTACACCAGTGACCACATTTCAAAAGTACTACATAGGCTTGGAGTAGTGCCGTGGGATATTTTATGTCCACCTGAGAGGGTAGACAGAGCCTCCGTTTAAAGTTGTTTCATTTCTCGGTCCAGCACTCCCTCAGTAACACACTGAAGTATCAATCTAGATTATGTGGGGTTCGAAGCCGCAATCTTCTGTCTCAGAGTGTTAGGATTATTAAAAAGGAATCAACAAAAACAACTTATATTACTATAGCGCCTTTAACATAGTGAAATGTCCCATGGCATTACTTTTTTTCTTTCTCTTTACTTTTCTCTCTCTCTTCTTCTCTTTCCTTCTTTCGCTCTTTCTCTTTCCACAGATACTGACTGTCTTGCTCAGTGTTTCCAGCATTTCCTTTATTTGTTACTGCAGTTTGTTTGACAACCTACAAGACAGTCTGCTTGGAAGAGACTGATAACTAGTGACTTTATTTCTACGTCATGCAGCAGATGGTATATGTTTTGAACCTAATGCTTTGAAGTTTCCTGGCCGTGTGTCAACTCCATCGTATTTCAGTTCCCTGATTGCCTATCACTGTACCCGTCTTGCGTGCAAAATGTTGAAATAAAATTGGGAGAAGTAAGCTGGGGGGGGGAAGCAGTGGGACCAGAGAAGTCTCAAAGCCCACCGGTTGGAGAAGGTTATGACAGAAGTAACAGCAGCAGCACATGAAAGTTTGTGTAAGGAGGCTCAGAGAATAAAAGATGAGTCGTCTGAATGGAGTAACAGCAGCAGGATAAGAGAACTAATAAGAATCTCATTTATGGACTTTTTATTTGCCTGTGCTAACAACTCTCAGCATGGTCCCACTGGAAGGAGCATTTCAAAGATCTCCTTATACAAAACTCTGCCTTCGACGCAAGTGTCCTCGACTCCATCCCGCAGCATGCTCCCTGCCACCATCTCAGCACAACCCCAAGCCCAGCACGAGGTAGAAAAGGTCATCCGTCAGCTGAAGAATAACAAGGCAACAGGAGCAGATGGAATTCCCACCCAAGCACTAAAGCATGGCAGAGAAGCACTATTGGCATGCATACATGACTTCATTTTTCTTATCTGGAGGGAGGAGAGCATGCCAGGAAATCTCAGGGATGCTTTAATCGTGACCATCTTCAAAAAAGGGGACACGTCCGACTGCAGTAACTACAAAGGAATCTCCCTGCTGTTGGCCACAGGGAAAGTCATCGCAAGAATCCTCCTCAGTTGTCTCCTCTCTCTGGCTGAAGAGCTCCTCCCAGCATCACAATGTGGATTTTGTCCACTAAGAGGTGCTAAATTTTGTGCGCCGCGTTTACCGCCCCCCCCCCCGCCCCAAAAAATCACTTTATCCACCCCGCCATGATGGTAAAACAGGTGCAAATCTGCCGAATTTCTAGCCCCAAGTGTAGTCTAACCAAGGTTCGATACAAGTTTAGCATAACTTCTCGACTTTTCAATTCTATCTCTCTAGAAATAAACCCTAGTGCTTGTTTTGCTTTTTTATGGCCTTATTAACCTGTGTTGGTACTTTTAGTGGTTTGTGTATTTGTACTCCTCTACCATTCTTATTTTACAACTAATATGTGACCTCCTCACTTTTCTTACCAAAATGTAATACCTGTACCTCACACTTACCTGTGTTGAAATTAATTTGCCAATTATATGCCCATTGCGTTGGAGAGGCGGGAGATCGCTGAGGCAGGCCTATAAAAGGCCCAACGCGGCGGCAGTTCGAGGAGGTGCGTTGGACAGGCGGGGCTTGTGCAGCTGCAGCGGGGTGAGAAGTAGAAAGAAGTAGAAAGAAATCGAAAGGTGACGTCACAGCCAAGGGGGTAAGTGATTGGCTGGTGATTGGTAAGTAGCTTTTCTTTATCTTCTCTATTTCAGTAAGTAACCTTTAGCCTTGTTGTTGCCAAATTAAGTTAATCTAGGGGTTAAGTCATGGCAGGAGAGGTCAGACACGTGCTATGTTCCTCCTGTACCATGTAGGAAATCAAGGACTACGTGTGCGGGAAGTGTATCCATCTCCAGCTCCTGACAAACCGCGTTGCGGAACTGGAGCTGTGGGTGGATTCACTCAGGAGCATGCACGATGCTGAGAATGATGTGAATAACACATTTAGTGAGTTGGTCTTACCGCAGGTAAAGGGTCCACAGCTAGATAGGGAATGGAAGACCAACAGGAAGAGCAGTGCAAGGAAGGTAGTGCAGGGGTCCCCTGCGGTCATCCCCCCTGCAAAACAGATACACCGCTTTGAGTACTGTTGGGGGGATGACTCATCAGGGGAGGGCAGCAGCAGCCAGGTTTATGGCACCGTGGGTGGCTCTGCTGCACAGGAGGGCAGGAAAAAGAGTGGGAGAGCAATAGTGATAGGGGATTCGATTGTAAGGGGAATAGACAGGCGTTTCTGCGGCCGCAACCGAGACTCCAGGATGGCATGTTGCCTCCCTGGTGCAACGGTCAAGGATGTCTCAGAGTAGATGCAGGACATTCTGAAAAGGGAGGGTGAACAGCCAGTTGTTGTGGTATACATAGGTACCAACGATATAGGTAAAAAACGGGATGAGGTCCTACGAGATGAATTTAAGGAGCTAAGTGTTAAATTTAAAAGTAGTACCTCAAAAGTAGTAATCTCAGGATTGCTACCAGTGCCACGTGCTAGTCAGAGTAGGAATCGCAGGATAGCTCAGATGAATACGTGGCTTGAGCAGTGGTGCAGAAGGGAGGGATTCAAATTCCTGGAACATTGGAACCGGTTCTGGGGGAGGTGGGACCAGTACAAACCGAACATTCTGCACCTGCAGGGCCGGAACCAATGTCCTAGGGGGTGTGTTTGCTAGTACTGTTTGGGAGCAGTTGAACTAATATGGCAGAGGGATGGGAACCTATGCAGGGCGACAGAGGGGAATAAAATAGAGACAAAAGCAAAAAATAGAAAGGACAAGAGTAAAAGTGGAGGGCAGAGAAACCCAAGGCAAAAAACAAAAAGGGCCATTTTACAGCAGAATTCTAAAGGGTCAAAGTGTGTTAAAAAGACAAGCCTGAAGGCTCTGTGCCTCAATGCGAGGAGTATTCGGAATAAGGTGGACGAATTAACTGCGCAGATAGCAGTTAACGGGTATGATGTGATTGGCATCACGGAGACATGGCTCCAGGGTGACCAAGGCTGGGAACTCAACATCCAGGGGTATTCAGCATTTAGGAAGGATAGACAGAGAGGAAAAGGAGGCGGGGTGGCGTTGCTGGTTAAAGAGGAAATTAATGCAATAGTAAGGAAAGACATTGGCTTGGATGATGTGGAATTGGTATGGGTGGAGCTGCGGAATAACAAAGGGCAGAAAACGCTGGTGGGAGTTGTGTACAGGCCACCAAATAGTAGTAGAGAGGTTGGGGACAGCATCAAACAAGAAATAAGGGATGCATGCAATAAAGGTACAGCAGTTATCATGGGCGACTTTAATTTACATTTCGATTGGGCTAACCAAACTGGTAGCAATGCGGTGGAGGAGGATTTCCTGGAGTGTGTTAGAGATGGTTTTCTTGACCAATATGTCGAGGAACCAACTAGAGAGCTGGCCATCCGAGACTGGGTGAAGTGTAATGAGAAAGGACTAATTAGCAAGCTTGTTGTGCGAGGCTCTTTGGGGAAGAGTGACCATAATATGGTAGAATTTTTTATTAAGATGGAGAGTGACACAGTTAATTCAGAAACTAGGGTCCTAAACTTAAGGAAAGCTAACTTCGACGGCATGAGGCGCGAATTGGCTAGAATAGACTGGCAAATGTTACTTAAAGGGTTGACGGTGGATAGGCAATGGCAAACATTTATAGATTACATGGATGAACTTCAACAGTTGTACATCCCTGTCTCGAGTAAAAATAAAACAGGGAAGGTGGCTCAACCATGGCTAACAAGGGAAATTAGGATAGTGTTAGATCCAAGGAAGAGGCATATAAATTGGCCAGAAAAAGCAGCAAACCTGAGGACTGGGAGAAATTTAGAATTCAGCAGAGGAGGACAAAGGGTTTAATTAGGAGGGGGGAAATAGAGTACGAGAGAAAGCTTGCCGAGAACATAAAAACTGATTGCAAAAGCTTCTATAGATATGTGAAGAGAAAAAGATTAGTGAAGACGAACGTAGGTCCCTTGCAGTCGGACTCAGGTGAATTTATAATGGGGAGCAAAGAAACGGCAGACCAATTGAACAAATACTTTGGTTCTGTCTTCACGAAGGAAGACACAAATGACCTTTCGGATGTACTAGGGCACCGAGGGTCTAGTGAGAAGGAGGAACTGACGGATATCCTTATTAGGCGGGAAATTGTGTTGGGGAAATTGATGGGATTGAAGGCCGATAATTCCCCGGGGCCTGATTGTCTGCATCCCAGAGTACTTAAGGAAGTGGCCCTAGAAATAGTGGATGCATTGGTGATCATTTTCCAACAGTCTATCGACTCTGGATCAGTTCCTATGGACTGGAGGGTAGCTAATGTAACACCACTTTTTAAAAAAGGAGGGAGAGAGAAAATGGGTAATTATAGACCGGTTAGTCTGACATTAGTAGTGGGGAAAATATTGGAGTCAATTATTAAGGATGAAATAGCAGCGCATTTGGAGAGCAGTGACAGGATCGGTCCAAGTCAGCATGGATTTGTGAAAGGGAAATCATGCTTGACAAATCTTCTGGAATTTTTTGAGGATGTAACCAGTAGAGTGGACAAGGGAGAACCAGTGGATGTGGTGTATTTGGACTTTCAAAAGGCATTTGACAAGGTCCCACATAAGAGATTGGTGTGCAAAATCAAAGCACATGGTATTGGGGGTAATGTACTGGTGTGGATAAAGAATTGGTTGGCAGACAGGAAGCAGAAAGTCGGGATAAACGGGTCCTTTTTGAAATGGGAGGCAGTGACTCGTGGAGTGCCACAGGGCTCAGTGCTGGGACCCCAGCTCTTTACATTATACATTAATGATTTGGATGAAGGAATAGAGTGTAATATCTCCAAGTTTTCAGATGACACTAAACTGGGTGGTGGTGTGAGCTGTGTGGATGATGCTAAGAGGCTGCAGGGTGATTTGGACGGGTTGGGTGAGTGGGCAAATGCATGGCAGATGCAGTATAATGTGGATAAATGTGAGGTTATCCACTTTGGTGGCAGAAACACGAGGGCGGAGTATTATCTGAATGGTGACAGATTAGGAAAAGGGGAGATGCAATGAGACCTGGGTGTCATGGTTCATCAGTCATTGAAAGTTGGCATGCAGGTGCAGCATGTGGTGAAGAAGGCAAATGGCATGTTGGCCTTCATAGCGAGGGGATTTGAGTATAGGAGCAGGGAGATCTTACTTCAATTGTACAGAACCTTGGTGAGGCCTCACCTGGAATATTGTGTTGGGTTTTGGTCTCCTAATCTGAGGAAGGATGTTCTTGCTATTGAGGGAGTGCAGCGAAGGTTCACCAGACTGATTCCAGGGATGGCAGGACTGACATATGAGGAAAGACTGGATCAACTGTGCCTTTATACACTGGAGTTTAAAAGAATGAGAGGGGATCTCATCGAAACGTATAAGATTCTGACGGGACAGGACAGGTTAGATGCTGGAAGAATGTCCCCGATGTTGGGGAAGTCCAGAACCAGGGGACACAGTCTTAGAATAAGGGGTAGGCCATTTAGGACTGAGATGAGGAGGAGCTTCTTCACTCAGAGAGTTGTTAACCTGTGGAATTCCCTGCCGCAGAGAGTTGTTGATGCCAGTTCATTGGATATATTCAAGAGGAAGTTAGATATAGCCCTTACGGCTAAATGGATCAAGGGGTATGGAGAGAAAGCGGGAAAGAGGTATATATTGAAAGGTGGTGCAGGCTCGAAGGGCCGAATGGCCTACTCCTGCACCTATTTTCTATGTTTCTACGTTTCTATTCTGCAAGTTTATTAATGTCCTCCTGTAATTTGTTGCAGACCTTGTCAGTATTGACAGTCCCCCCCCCTAATTTGATGTCATCCGCAAATTTAGAAATTGTGTTTTTGATTCCAAGGTCTAAATCATTAATATAAATGATGAACAACAGTGCTCGCAGCACTGATCCTTGTGGGACCCCTCTTTCCACCTGCTGTCACTCTGAATAGCTACTCTTTACTCCTACTCTCTGCTTTCTGTCTTGCAGCCAGCTGGCTATCCATTCTGCTACTTGTCCCCTGACTCCCTGTCAGTGTCGGCTGTGGCTCACTGGGTAGCACTCTTGCCTCTGAGTCAGAAGGTTGTGGGAACTCCAGGGACCTGAGGACAAAAAATCTCGGTTGCCACTCCAGTGCATTACTGAGGGAGTGCTGCAATGTCTTTTGGATGAGATGTTAAACCTGTTCTCAGGTGGACGTAAAAGATCCCATAGCATTATTTTGAAGAAGAGCAGGGGAGTTATCCCTGATGTCCTGGCCAATATTTATCCCACAGTTAACATAACAAAAAAACAGATTATTTGGTCATTATCACATTGCTGCTTGTGGGTGCAAATTGGCTGCCACATTTCCCACATTACAACAGTCACTGCACTCCAAAAGTGCTTTGAGATGTCTGATGGTCATGAAAGCTGCTATATAAATCCAAGTCTTTCTTTCTTTTTCCGCATGCTTTGACCTTATTCATTAGTCTATTATGAGGCACCTTAACAAAGGCCTTTTGGAAATCTAGATAAATTACATTACTACATTATCCGTGTCTACTCTCTTTTACCTCTTCAAAGAATTCAATGAGGCTGGTCAAACAAGACTTTCCCTTTTGAAATCCATGGTGACTATTCATTATTATATTTTTAGGCCTAGAAATTGGGTACCGCCCCGATTGGGGGTGGTAACTAACACTCACGAGACACGAGACTTTGCGCCAGGCGCAGAACTCTCGCCTCTCGCGATAAATTGGGGTTACCGCCCCCAAAAGGAAGTGGAGCGCTAAATCAAGCACTCTATTTCCTTCCAGGGAGCAGGGGTGCCACGTGATCAGGCCGGCACTCAAGCAGAGTGCCGGGCTGAGCGATCGCGGCACCGACCTCGCGACCAAAGCAACATCGGAGTGCGAAGCGAAACAGGATTTTGTTTTCACCAGCAGCTGGCCATCTCTCCTTTACATTTCGCCCCGGTAGTGGCCGGCTGCCAGGTCGCATCCCCAGAAGCTATCGCTGCTATCGCCTGGTACAGCTTCAGGGGGCGAAACCTAATTTAGGGTCCGGGTCGCTAACGGCAATGACGTCACAGTCTCTGGAGATCGAGCGCAACAGCATAGTGTCGCCGCTAAACTCCCACCAAATTTAGCGGGAGCTGTTAGCGGCGCCGCACCTGTTCACAAAGTCTTTTACACCCCATTAGTGCTCCCCGTGGGCGCTGATGGGAGGCACAAATGCACCCAATTTCTCCCCATTAGTTTCTAGGACTAGACTTTCCACTTAGCTGGCTATTGCCCAAAAAATGGGCGATGTTCCGGCCTTGGCAATGTGTCAGCCTTCATGATCGCTGGAACATCGCCCATTTTTTGGATCGCGACTTTCAGCTCAACAATAGCCCAGCGATGTGAAATGGGCCCAGCGATGTGAAATGGGCCCAGCGATGTGAAATGGGCCCAGCGATGTGAAATGGGCCCAGCGATGTGAAGTGAGCCCAGCGATAGCCCAGCGATGTGAAATGGGCCCAGCGATGTGAAATGGGCCCAGCGATGTGGTGAGCCCAGCGATAGCCCAGCGATGTGAAATGGGCCCAGCGATGTGAAATGGGCCCAGCGATGTGAAGTGAGCCCAGCGATAGCCCAGCGATGTGAAATGGGCCCAGCGATGTGAAATGGGCCCAGCGATGTGAAATGGGTCCAGCGATAGCCCGGCGATGTGAAATGGGCCCAGCGATAGCCCAGCGATGTGAAATGGACGTAGTGATAGCCCAGCGATGTGAAATGGGCCTAGTGATGTGGAAGGCAACGTTTCCCTAACAACGGCCTTCTGCGCACGCGTTTTATTTTTGGTGGACAGGTTTTCCCGCGTTTTGGGAGGTTAGGGGTCATCCACACATGCACAGAAGGCAAAGGGATGGGGAGAAAGAGAGGATAGAGTGAGAGAAGGAAGGCAGACACAGAGAGGAGAGAGTAAAGAGAGACAAAAAAAATATTACAGGAAAAGAGAGAGAGAGAGAAAGAAGTCTGATTTAGAACACAGTATGCATGAACTGGAGGGGGGCAGGAAGAGGGCCAAACCCTTTTCCAATGAGGCCAACGAGGCCCTCGTCGCGGAGGTGCACTCCCAGTGGGACCAATTAACGCGGGGTGCTAAGAGGAAACCCCAATCCCAGGCGTATCGGAATATATGGGAAAATTCGGCGACGTGGTCAGCTCGGCTTCCCATGAGGCGAGGGGGTCCGACTAGGGCCGGAAGCGCTGGAACAGCCTAGTTGCTTCGGCAAGAGTAAGTAGGATTTTATATTGTAATAATGCAAATTGTAATTATATTTAATCTCCTGGATTGAATTCAAGCTTGTTATTCTTACATATATTCCATGCTAAGATCCGGGCAGGGCTATGAACTTGTGCGCTTTTTAAGTCTCTCTGGCTGCTGTCACTTACAAAGTGAGCCATCATGGACTGGGGGAGAGCTGCCCTTGCTCATTGTCTGCCCTGGGACACTTTTGTACATTAGCTCCTGTCATTGCCGAGTTCAATGGAGATTGTAGTCGAGAGAGATGAAGTGTCAAGCATTAGCTCCTAAACACAATCTTTGTCATAACTGTGCATCAATTGTGGATAACATCCCTATTAACATATAACGTTGGAAACTGTTGACTTTTCATGATTGTACCTTAGCTCATGCCATGCTCTTGTCGCGTTTGCAGAGGAAGTTATCTATTTTCTCCATTATTTTTCCACTACTGATGTTAAACTGACTTAAGTTGCCTGGACATGTTCTATCTCCCTGCTTAAATATGGGTATTACGTAAGTTATTCGCCAGTCCTCCGGCACTACAACTTTTTCTAACAAATTATTAAATATATGTAATTATTAAATATGTGTAATCTAGAAAGAGATTCTGCTATCTTTTCTCTAGATTCTTTTATAATGTGCGGAGTCAATACATCCGGACCAGGGGTTTTATCATCTTTGAGGTTGATTAGTTTATTTAATATTTCTCCTCTTTTTATTTTAAATGATGTTATATCATTTCTAATCCCATCTTGCAATGTTTTGTCCACCTGTTGCATCTCCCAGGTGAATACTGAAGCAAATTAATAATTTAATATTTCTGCCATTTTGCTATCACGGAGGTATTATCCTGTCTATCCCTTGGTGACCTTATTGCCACTCTGACTTTCCTCTTTTTATTTATGTGTCTGCCGAATATTTTACTATTTTGTTTTATGTTTCTATTTTTATACTAATCTTGTGATCTTGTCAGAGGCCTTAAGTACAACCTATTTTTTTGGACCTTGAGAAGTGCCTTTAAGAAGACCCCAGTTTTCCCCTCCCTGCCTTCCCCCGTCACACAAAAAACAATGCTTGTTCATTCTAATGTTATTGTTTTCTTTCTGGAAAGCATTGAAACCCTTAGTTCACTCACTTCATTGTGTAGTTCTTGTCAATATGCTGCATATTACTCTGAATTGAATTTAAAGCCGTTGGCTCAAGCTCCCAGGCTACTCTGTGTTTTTCTGGGAAGAATTCAAGGCCTGTAGTTCAAATTCTCAAGCTTATTCATTATACACTCTCTGGGAAGAAGCCAATGTTTGCATTCCACAAGCTAACAAAATATTTAGTGTATGTTAAATGCATCATCTGATTTTTTTTTTAACATGGTAAGTCTCTTCCCAATTTTCCATAATTCTTTGGCCACCTACATGACTTCTAATAACAAACATCTGCATTTAGATAGTGCCTTTACTGCGGAAAAATGTCTCACGATGTTTCACAAAGACATGAGAAAAATAGACTTATTCTGTTTATTATATATGTAGGCCCCTTGTTAATGACTCCACGAGACAGGGGTATGGTACTTAAACTGTGAAGATTCTAGTCCTTTATTGCAGCTCCTAGAGTGAGGACCACCAAGAGGTGAGCTCCCTTTTATACTGGGTTACCTGCAGGTAACCTTTAGGTCTCCAGCAGCAGCACCCTCTGGTGTACAGGTAAGGTGTGTACAGGGTAAAGGAACATTCAGTATTACAGACATCATATAACAATACAAGCATGCATACATAAGACTGTTCATAAAAGGTAGTAATGGCTGCTTACCTATAATGAGTAGAATAAGTCCACTCCACTTTACTCAAAGTTGCTTAATTCCAATTTTCTAAGAATTCTAAACTTTTAGCACTGAATTTTCACTTAGCTGTGTTATTCACAATGCTTAATTCAAATTACTGGATAACTCAAATGTGTTTGTCCAAAAAAAATAGACTTGAAATGATCAGTAGACTGCATATTAAATTTGATGTATCAACAGTAATTGCAGCCCATTCCTAATTTTAAATTTTAAATGAAGGCCCAAAAGCATAGCTTAGCAACAACTTTTGAAAAATAAAGTTTCTTGCAGTGGCTGGAGTCATTGCCTCAGCAGGCCAATTTCTCTATCCAATGGGACTGAGGAACACTCACTTGCTATGTGCAAAAGAGAGATATGTGGTGCCAGATTTACAGCACCTTTAACATTGTCTCAGGATTTCTGAGGCTACTGTTGAGGGAGTCAAATGCCTGCATAAGAAGTTTGTAGTAGGTCTATACTGCTTGCCTCCGCCAACCACCACAGTACCCCACCCACCCCCCACCTCCCCCCCCCCCCCCCCCCGCCCACCTTGCCATACAGCAAGCACGGGAAGCTGAAAAAAGTAAGTTAAACCATTGTCTTTCAGCTTACCCATGGATCTTCGAACCTGGTATCCTTCTGGCTGCTGTTTTTGGACAGCAACCAAAAATATCCAAAACAAATGCGCCCATTCCTGCCACTATAAAGCCTCTGATGCCTGTAAAAGCAACTATATTTTCAACCCTGCTTCTGGGTCCAAAGCCCTGCCAGGAATTGGGCCAGGAATCAGCACAATATTGACCTGACCCTAGAAATACAAACAGGTTCAGGTAATGTCAGGTGGAGCAAACAGCTTGCCTGGCGCCAAAAGGGCAAAATAAAACTGGCTCCAGGATTCTAGCCATGTGAATCCAGAGCAATCAGGAAGAGGTCATTTTAAAACGTGTATTTAACTGCTGATGTCCTGATAATGAATTCACTCTTAAACCAAAACGAAATACAGAAATGGATTTTACATAATCAAATGAATGCGCACACAGCTGCATTTATAGTGATCCTTGGGTGCTGGCTCTTGTATCGAGGGAATCCCACATCCAATGGGCAACTAGGAAAGAGAAGGAAAAGGACTTGCATTTGTATAGCATCTTTCACAATTTCAGGATGTCTCAAAACGCTTTACAGCCAATGAAGTACTTTTGAAGTGTAGTCACTGTCGTAATGTGAGGAAAGACAACCGCCAATTTGTGCACAGCAAGTTCCCCCAAACAGCAATGAGATACATGACCAGATAATGGTTTTTTTTTAGTAATGTTGGTTGCGAATAATTATTGACCAGGTCACTGGTAGAGCTCCCCTGCTTTTCTTTGAATAGTGTTGTGTAATCTTTTATGTTATGAGTTGAAAAAAATTGAAATGGCAATCCCGACACCAGCCACCCCCCCTTCCAACTTCCAGTCCTAATGGATGCAAGTTGGTGGGGGGGGGGGGGGTGGGGAGGTGTTGGCGACTAACCTGCTCTCCGGAGGCGTCTGTCTGTTATATATTTTAAGGAGGCTGCTTGCCTCAAATTTAACCTGTTTGACATTTAAGTCCTGGGGGCTGAGTTTTCCTTGCCTTGGGAAACCTGGCAGCTGAAGGGAGGCGAAAATGGCTGGATGGAACAGGCAAGTGACTTTCCGGCACTGTTTATGGACCAAAAGGAACAGGAGTGTTTATCAACAGCTAACTAAACAAACCTGTTAACCTTCCCATGATCGCACCGGTACCCCGCCCCACCCGTGATTCGGCAAGACTCCGGGAAACCTGCCTCCCCTCCTCACCCACTCTTTTCCTTCCCCGCAGTTATTATCAGGGCCTATCTCCTCAAGAAGCCTTATATTCTTCGATAATGACAACTATTGTTTTCTTTATTAGTTAGCTCCCAGATCCTGTCATGAAAACATTACCCGATGCTGCTCTGTTAACAGTTGCAGACCCTAAGTCTCTATGCTGTGTTATCTAGACATCCACCTCTGCACATGCTTCAGTTGAATTTCACATTTTTGTAAGTTATTCAGTTTGTTTATTGCTGAGAGCACCAAGTTCAATGCTTTGTTCTTCAAGAATCATCTCAAAATAATGATTGCTTCATTTTACTGTTCTATTTCATTATGATGGTGTAACAAAGCCCTCCCTTTAACATACTCTGCATGTCTAACATGTAATTTCATCTTTATATTCCACCCTTTTCAGTTAATGGCTGCCATCAATAAGTAATGTGACATAATGAAGGTATTTAAATTTAAAGTTATGTCAGTTTTAAAATAAGACATTTCATTTTCATTTACCAATTCTATATTTGGTGAAGAACCAGTAGCCAATACAAGTCTTATTTCGGAGAGTCTAGTCCAGCAATTAAACTGCCATTTTCACATTGATCTGAAATGGTGTCACAATGCATCATTGCAGAAGGAGGAGCCACACTCTAGAGTACCATTTCACTCTGACTCCAGGATGTATATGAGTAAAATTATGTGGGCCCCAGCCAGGAGCCTAGCTCACACTGCTTAGGATTGACTTTGTGGCGTGTATACTGTTAAAAATTGAGTTTACAAACTTTCTCAAGACTTTGTTGGACTTCCTGAGCAAGTTATAAATGATTGCAAAGTCTTCTTAAATAATAGAAGTTTACATTACAGAAGGAGCCCATCCAGTTTCTTGTTTCCGCGCTCATTTTTGCTTGACTGTACAAAATTAATCCCAGCTCTCCCTCCATAGCTCTCTTTCTCTGCTTCAAATGTTTATCCAAAAGTGGACTCATCTGTCACTCTTTCCCAGTATGAAAGAACAGCTTCTGGGGAGGTGGAGCTCTGTGCTTGCGTGTAAGCACAAATACATAAAGCTCTTGGCCGAAGGACAGGGTGTGATTAATAGTCACCGACAGCCTGCAATATAACTTGGGTGTTGCACTTAACAAACTATAACTCCTGATAGTGTAGTACAACTGTAGCCTGGAGCAATAAGTTGGTTTCTGAATATTCTGGTGGTCTGGTGGTGAACATATGCAGGATTCCTGTAAGTTTAATGATAATGTTTATATGTGTCAACATCCTCAGCGGTCTGTGGTGCTGTGGCTTTTGCTTTGGACTCTATGAATTGTAGAATTGTGTGTCTTCCAAAGATTGAATAAACCAGAACTTTTACTTCATTCTAATCTTGACCGCATGAACAAATTGCAAATCTTATGCGATACTTTTTGTGATTGTTTTTTGTTAGCTTTCTTGTTGGAAAAATGAATTTCTGTCCAAGTTCATCCAAGCCCAAACTGTGCAAGGCATAATTTTGGCTTGTTCCAATTATACTCAAACACCCAGATGTCTGGCAACGATCCCCCAATCACCCATGGCTAATTGTATCAGTGTGGGTTCTCAACTATTACAAACTTTCCCAGAGTCTGTCTCCAGTGATATTCGAGTAAGGAGGTTAATTAATCAAGAAAGTTGTTGAGGCCAGTTCATTAGATATATTCAAAAGGGAGCTAAATGTAGCCCTTGCAGCTAAAGAGATCAAGGGGTATGGAGAGAAAGCAGGAAAGAGGTACTGAAGTTGCATGATCAGCCATGACCATATTGAATGGTGGTGCAGGCTCGAAGGGCCGAATGGCCTACTCCTGCACCTATTTTCTATGTTTCTAATTGGCATAGAAGCAGACAGATCAGGAGAATTAACACGTGGCTAAAGGGCTGGTGTAGGAAAGAGGGTTTACTTTTCATGGGACACTGGCACCAGTTCTGGAACTGGGAGGCACTGTATCGATGCGACAGGCTCCACTTGAACAGGGATGGGACCCGTGTCCTAGCAGAAAGAGTAAATAGGGAGATGACAAAGGTTTAAACTAGTTAGATGGGGGGAGGGATTTACAAGAAACATAACCAGCTAAATATAAACAAAACAGGAAAAGAGAGCATAGCAAAGAATAAAGTAAGTGAGTATATTGGTGGCAAGGGAATAAATAGAGTAATAGAACAGGAGTGGTAAAAAGATGGTTAAACATAAGGTGGGAGGAAATCCTATTAAAAATGAGTTAAACTGTCTGTACAGCAATGCACACAGTGTCTGTAATAAAGCAGGGGAACATAAGAAATAGAATCAGGAGTAGGCCATTTGACCCCTCTAGCCTGCTCCGCCATTTAATAAGATCATGGCTGATCTGATCATGGAGTCAGCTCCACTTCCCTGCCTGCTCCCCATAACCCTTTATTCCCTTATCTTTCAAAAATCTGTCTATCTCCACCTTAATTATATTCAATGACCCAGCCTCCAGAGCTCTCTGGGACAGAAAATTCCTTAGATTTACAAGAAATTCCTCCTCATCTCAGTTTTAAATGGACGGCCCCTTATTCTGAGACTATGCCCCCTCGTTTTAGTTTCCCCTATGAGTGGAAATATCCTCTCTGCATCCACCGTGTCGAGCCCCCTCTTTATCTTGTATGTTTCAATAAGATCACCTCTCATTCTTCTGAACTCCAATGAGTATAGGCCCAACCTACCTTCATAAGTTAAACCCCTCATCACAGGAATCAACCTAGTGAACCTTCTCTGAACAGCCTTCAATGCAAGTATATCTTTCCTTAAATATGGAGACCAAAACTGTATGCAGTGCTCTAGATGTGGCCTCACCAAGACCCTGTACAGTTGTAGCAGGACTTCTCTGCTTTTATACTCTTTCCCACGTGCAATAAAGGCCAACATTCCATTTGCCTTCCTGATTACTTGCTGTACCTGCATACTAACTTTTTTGTGTTTCATACACAAGCACCCCCAGGTCCCTCTGTACTGTAGCACTTTGCAATTTTTCTCTATTTAAATTATAATTTGCTTTTCTATTTTTTTCTGCCAAAGTGGATAACGTCACAGCTGGAGGCAATCATGCGCTGCGAGGAACCAGACATAGTCGGGATTGCTGAGACATGGCTACAGAAAAATCAGGACTGGGAATTAAAATTGCACGGTATAACTTTTGGACGTGCTTATTTGTCCTGCCAAAATAGCTGCCATGCTCCACCCTTTGTCTATGATTGGTTCCCTCGGAGGATAAGCCACACCCTGAAGTTTCACTGGAATGTGTAACTGGAACCGCCCATGCCAAGGTCTCACTGACTTTGCAAATTGTAACTCGATCCACTTTGACTTCCTGAAGCGACAGAGGACAGAGCTCCCCAGAAGACAGCAAGGGCCAGCCGAAATGCCTTACCCCAGTGCAAGTACATCCTTCCCCCAGCCGAAGTGCCTTACCCCTGTGCAAGTGCATCCTTCCCCCAGCCAAAGTGCCTTACCCCAGTGCAAATGCATCCTTCCCCCAGCCACAGTGCCTTACCCTAGCGTAGGTGCATCCTTCCCCAGCCGAAGTGTCCTACCCCAGTGCAAATACATCCTTTCCCCGGTCGTAGTGCCTTACCCCAGCGCAAGTACATTCCTCCCCCAGCCAAAGTCCCTCCTTACACCAGCGCAAGTGCATGATCTTACCCCACCCCACCAGAGATGGAGCATTGTGTACGGATTGTTGATAGGTTTATTGGGTGTAAAGTGAATAGTGTCAGTGTCGTGGCTTCTGGATTTCATCCACTCCAACGATGTTTCTTGTAGGATAACGTGATCCATTTTCCCTGAGTTCCCTCTTTCCTCTGATCACCCCCCCCCCCCGCCCCTCTCCCCCCCAACCCCCAGTCTCTCTCTCTCTCTCCGCCAGCCTCTCTCTCCCCCCTCCCCCAGTCTCTCTCTCCAGCACCCCTCTCTCTCCCCCCCAGCACCCCCAGTCTCTCTCTCTCTCTCTCCCCCCAGTGTCTCGCCCCTCCCCCAGCCTCTCACTCTCCATCCCCCCAGGCTCTCTCTCCCCCGGGTCTCTCTCTCTCTCCCTCCCCCAGCCTCTCTCTCTCTCTCCCTACCCCCCCCCCCAGTCTCTGTCTCTCTTCCGACCCCCTCTTGGCCCCCCCCCTCCCCTCGCCGCTTCTCTGCCTGCCGCCGCTCTCAGTGGCCCTTTTTGGCCCCCCACCGCCACTCTTGGCCCCCCGCCGAGATCAGGTCGGCAGTCTCGGGCCTCAGGTCCTGCTTCTCGGCACCACGTGGAGGGAATGATTTGGGGGGTGTCGGAGCTTGATGGTCGCCGCATGGGGGCGCGGAGCTTGACAGATACATGCTCAAAAAAACACAGTACAGATAGTTACATCGATAACTTATTTAGAAAAGATAGAGAGAAATGGGGGAGGTGGAGCAGCTGTACTTATTTGGGATAACATAATGGCAGTAGAAAAAAGTGACTCAGCTATCAGCAAAACAAAAATAGAATCCATGTGGATAGAGATAAAAAGATAATAAAGGATCAATCACACTAATAAGTGTAGTCTACAGGCCACCTAATAGTGGAAGGGGGGTGGAGGAAGAAATATGCAGACAAATTAGGGAAATTAGTAATAAACATAGAATAATATCATGGGAGATTTCAACTACAGATTAAACCTCCCTTATCCGAAACCCTCAGGAAGTGGCCTGTTCTGGATAAGGGATCTTTCTGGACAATGGGTAGTCACGTTAAATTGGATGGTACAGGTACTGAGCAAAGGGATATCGGGGCTGGCTGGTTTGAGCTGGGAGTGCGGCAGAGAGATCATGAAGGCTGGGGAGGGGGGTGCGGTGGATCGTGGGGTCAGGCCAGCAATTGCGGGAGTCGGCAGCGAGGAAGGACTTCAATTTGTTCATGTCGGAGTTCTGCTCATGCGCCACCCGGTAGTCGGGAATGGTACTGGACGAGGAGTGGTTCCAGATAAGGGAGGTTCAACGTGTACCCTGATATCAATTGGATAGAAGAGGTAAAGGGGATAAGGGAATTTAGTTCCTCCAATGTGTACAGGACTCCTTTCTAACCAAATATGTAAAAAACCCAACAAGGGAGGATTCGCTATTGCATCTAGTGATAGGAAATGAACCAGAGCAGATACAAGAAGTAAAAGGGGAACAGCTAGGCAATTGTGACCATAATATAATATAATTTAAGATGATAACTGAGAAGGGCAAAAGTGTGACAAAAACCAGGATAATAGTTTGGAGAAAAGCTGATTTTGAGGGGCTGAGAATAGAACTTGGAAAAATAAAATAGGCAACAATATTGGCAAAAACCAATGTAAAACAGCAATGGGAAACATTTAAAATGGTGTTCAACAGAGGGCAGAAAGAATATACTCCGCTAAAAGGAAAGAAAAAATTAAACACTAATGAGACTCAATGGTTGAATAAAGCCATAAGGGAACAATTGAGGGTAAGGAAAGATGCATACATTAAGTACATAGACAGCAGGGGAGTGCATGATAAGGGAGAGTACAAAAAGATTTGGAGAAAAGTCAAAAAAAATTAGGAAAGAAAAGGGGAACTATGAAATTAAACCATCAAGGAACATAAAACAAAATAGTAAAATATTTTACAAGCACATCAATAAAAAAAGGAAGGTTGGGATGGGAACAGAACCATTAAGGGATAGACAGGATAATACCACAGATACCAATAGAGATATGCCAGAAATATTAAATAATGATTTTGCTTCAGCATTTACCAGGGAGATACAACAGGTGGACATGACATTGGATGATGAGATTAGTAATGAGATAATTACATTTAAAATAAAAAGAGGGGATATATTAAGTAAATGAATCAAAGTCAAAGAGGATAAAACCCCTGTTTTTTTACCATCCGCACATTTTAAAAGAATCTAGGGAAGAGATAGCAGAGGCATTACTACACGTATTTAATAATTAATTAGAAAAAGGTGTAGTGCCAGAGCACTGGCTAACGTAATACTTACAATTAAAAAGGGGGATAGAACATGTCCAGGGAATTATAAACCACTCAGCTTAATATTGGTGGTAGGAAAAAGAATTGAATCCCTACTAAAGGAGAAAATTGAAGAACATGTGGAAACCAAAAATATAATAATGAATAGTCAACATGGATTTCAAAAGGGAAAGTTTTGCTTGCTCATTGAATTTGTGTATTTATACTCCGAGATCTCTTTGTTCCTCTACCCCACCTAGACTCGCACCCTCCAAGTAATAAGTGACCTCCATATTCTTCCTACCAAAATGTAATACCTAACATTTATGTGTTGAACTTAATTTACCAATTATATGCCCATTCTGCAAGTTTAATAATGTCCTCCTGCAATTTGTTGCAGTCTTCCTCAGTATTGACTATCGCCCCCAATTTGGTGTCATCCACAAATGAGGTAACAGAGAGAGTAGACAATGGTAATGCAGTAGATGTAATTTATCTAGATTTCCAAAAAGGCCTTCAAATAATTTACCACATAATAGATTGATGAACAAGGTCAGAGAATGTGGAGTCAAAGGACAAGTAGCTGGCTTCAAGACAGAAAGCAGAGAGTAGGGATAAAAGGTAGCTATTCACAGTGGCAGAAAGTGGCTAGTGGTGTCCCAAAAGAATCAGTGCTGGGACCACTGTTGTTCACAATTTATAATAACGACTTAGACTTTAGAATCAAAAACACAATTTCTAAATTTGCAGATGTGTATTACTTGGAGGGTGAGAGTCTAGGTGGGGTAGAGGAATAAAGGGATCTCAGAGTACAAATACATCAATCATTAAAAGTTGCAACACAGGTTAGCAAGGCAATAAAAAAAGCAAACCAAGCACTAGGGTTTATAAGAGAAGTATAGGGCTCAAAATTGCCCAGGAGTTGCTCCAATCAACTTGATTTTTCTGGAGTATCTTAAAATTCACCATTTTGCACATTCAATTTACGCCAGTGTAAGTGAGTTAGTTAGGATTTTTTTAGCTTAGTTTAGTTTTTTTCAAAAGGGGACGTTACCAGCCACCTACGCCCGTTTTGGCCATTTAGGCCACTTTGGACAGCTAACAGTTACTCCAAACGAACTTAGGCCAGCGTATGTCGCCACTTGCAGAGAGTTAAGAAATCACTGCAGGTAGGTACATAAGAGGCCAGCAGAACTTAATGATGTTGGGGTAAAAGGAAGACTTCTCTCCCTCGAGGCGGACTACCTGATATAGGAAGGCGACACCTCGCCCTTCGCCCTCCGTATAACGACCACGGAATCAAACAAACTAAACCTTAGGTTCAACCGGCTTTATTTCGAGCAAATGTAAGGGAAGGGTCAATGTGGAACCTTCAAAATACAAGAAGTTTCAAGTATAATTTTACAGGTTTTGGAGAGGAGCTACCTCCTACAAAATCATTGATAGATCTATTGCTATCAGCGGAGTTACATTGATTTGTCGACTCTTATCAGACTGGCTCTGAGTGGTACATGCAATTGTCCATCTCCCATCATATGTTAATTGTGTTTATTCCGTGATTTGCACTTTGCATAGTCTATATGACGCCTGAAGTAACTTCCAAAATACTGCTTTCTTATCTCTTCCTCAGAGACTTCTAATCAAAATTGTAACTGCTGAATTCTGCTGTTTTGTTAAGTGTTACTAAGGTTAACCATACAGTTTTAATGTGTTATAAGTGTGCTATACTTACATAAGCAAGTGTTACATACAATAGGCAATTATTCCTCAGACCCTCCTAATACTGATTAGTTCACTACCTTCAGCATTGTGTTGTGACCACCTATCTGTCTGCTCTTTGCCTGCTACAATTCTATATCTCTTACAATTCCCCCCTTATGGCCCTTGGCTATATGCCCAAGATAGGCCATTTCCCAATTAATTCCTCATGGGTGAACTTCCAGGGTTGTCCTTTCGCTTGGGTAGCGCTACTTCCCGAGCTGCAGGACCTATCTGTTGACTTTCCCATCAAGGAACTCCAGGATATAGTCGATTCACCGAGGCATATGAAAGCATGGGCCTTACGCTTAACATCCGTAAGACAAAGGTCCTCCACCAGCCTGTCCTCACCGCACAGCACTGTCCCCCAGTCATCAAGATTCACAGCACGGCCCTCGACAATGTGGACCATTTCCCATAGCTCGGGAGCCTCTTATCAACAAGAGCAGACATTGATGCGGAGATTCAACACCGCCTCCAGTGCGCCAGTGCAGCCTTCGGCCGCCTGAGGAAAAGAGTGTTCGAAGACCAGGCCCTCAAATCTACCACCTAGCTCATGGTCTACAGGGCTGTAGTAATATCCACCCTGATCTGTATGGATCAGAGGCATGGACGATGTAAAGAAGACACCTCAAGTCGCTGGAGTATATCACCAACAATGTCTCCGCAAGATCCTGCAAATCCGCTGGGAGGACAGGCACACTAACATCAGTGTCCTCGTCCAGGCTAACATCACCAGCATTGAAACAATGACCACACTCGATCAACTTCGCTGGGCAAGCCACATAGTTCGCATGCCAGACACGAGACTCCCGAAGCAAATTCTCAATGCGGAGCTCCTGCACGGCAAACGAGCCAAAGGTGGGCAGCGGAAACATTACAAGGACACCCTCAAAGCCTCTCTGATAAAGTGCGACATCACTACTGGCACCTGGGAGTCCCTGGCCAAAGACCGCCCGAGGTGGAGAAAGTGCATCCGGGAGGGCGTTGAGCTCTTCGAAACTCAACGCCGAGAGCGTGAAGAGGTCGAGCGCATGCAGCGGAAGAAGCGTGCGGAAAACCAGTCCCACACACCCCTTCCCTCGGCGAATATCTGTCCCACCTGTGACAGAGTCTGTGGCTCTCATATTGGATTGTTCAGCCATCAGAGAACTCACTTCAGGAGTGGAAGCAAGTTTTCTTCGATTCCGAGGGACCGCCTATGACTGATGATACTAAATAAGTCCTTTCTGCCGGACTGTCTATATTCCCTTTATTCAATGTTTTAACTATATTACGGGCTAGGGCCTGCCTCTTACTTCATTTAAACCTTTTCACAGGATAACACGAGCAAGATGAGTTCCTTTGCACTACAACCAGTACATTGAGTCCAGCATATTTCAGGTATCATTCATAGGCAGTCCCTCGAACAAGGATGACTTGCTTCCACATGAGTTCACAGATGTTTCAATGAAGGACCCGATGTTCCAGTCCTGAACTCCAATTGAAGGGTGGAAGATGCCTGTACGTGGATTTTTTTAACGTGTGGTGACCGTTGCAAATTAGCCACCACACGGGCTTGACAGAGCTAGGCCTTTATCCAGTGGCAAAGGTTAACCAGGTCGACTGGAGACCTGCTCTGCTGCATGGACCTAGTGCACACACATATCGCAGTGTGGTCCGGCCCATGCTACCTCTGGGCCCTCGGCTCTTCTAGGCCCTGTACCCTCATTTGCCGCACCTCCGCCACAATCTCTCGCCGCTCCTCTGCCACAAACATTTGCCGCACCTCCGCCACAAACTCTCACTGCTCCTCCACCACAAACATTCGCCGCAACCCCGCCACGATCACCCACCAAATCTCTGCCATGATCCGTCATCACTCCTCTGCCCCGATCACTTGTTACAAGTCGGCCACGACCTTCCCGCTCCTCCGCTGTAACAGGGCCCTGCCGATGCTTCTGCCCACGCTCCAAACGGTGACCTGGGTCCTGATGATGTCACCCAGTCGCCCACCTCAAAGCCATTGCAAAATTGTGTCGGCTCGCGCTGCAAGCTGCACTGGCTCGCTCCAACTCTTATACTCCCGACCTGGGGTGGTGTCCTCTCGCAAGGTCGGGGTGGCCCACGAATTAATTTGTAAGTTCATGTATAAGTCTTTTCTAGCCAACATTTTCTCAGTGTTCGAATTATGCCCCGCCTGGAGTATCCTCCGTTTCTTCTATCTTTCCTCCACTTGGGGCCTTCTCTATGTCGTCGAATGGTGTCCAATTCAGTTGAGTTTGTTCCTCTTTCAGTTCGAGTATCGGTTTTCCTTGCGGCCCGATGGCCTTCGCATAACCTCCTCGGGTAATATCCATCATCGATGGTTTCCTCCTTGAGTCCAGGGGTTATAATAAACCTGTTTATATCTGTCTCATCAAGCAGAGTAAAGCAGAAGTCAGTATCCATAATTGTGCATGAGGTGTTCCTTTCTTCATTTCAGTTGCTGTGGTGCTCACATATCAATCTCCATTTCCTCGTGGAACAGCGATAATTTCGTAGTCCTGTGTTAGGGGGGTGATACTCAAGGTACTCTAAATCCCAACTTAATTATCTTTTGAATGGCTTCTCCTAGCCCGTCTTTAAACATCCCGTGCTTGAGGAATCCCAATTTTTGCATTTTTTGCTATGGCTGTGCACTGCACTATCCGTCTGGTCGCGTCTTTTATCTCTTCCAGCTTATTTATCTTAGCTTCTAACTTTTGAATTTGTTTTGTTTGAGTATCTATTTCTTTTATCTGTCCTCTGTAGCAGGCGAGTATTAGTACATAGTCTTTCTCCGTTTTATTCTTATGCTGACTATCCCACCATTTCCTCTGTCTGTCAGGTGAGTCTTCTGGCTGCCATCCTGGCTTGTTCATTTATTTTATTAAAAAACCCAAATTAATAATGTCCAGTATAAAACAGCTGTCAATGGAAAGGGTTAACTCCTTTTCAGGTTTGTAAGAAGGCCTGACGTTATTACGTGACTTTGCGTAATCATTTAAACCTTTCCCGATATCAGAATTTTTTCTAAGTCTTTGTGCCTTCAAAACTTGCTTAGAAATTAGGAATCCGTTAAAACAGCAGGAATCATTCGTAAAGCTGTCATTAGCTTTAAATAAAACACTCTCATCGGGAAAGACAGCATTTTAGATATAACTCCAATTGTTTCTAAACTTCCAATTCAAATACTTGCCAAAGATTTTTTTTAATGATTTAAAACGAGACCATACATTTTTAATAGCTATTTTGTTTACTGAAATCCAATTTAAAATAAAGTACTGGCAATTGTGACTTATTTTTCTTAGCTCTGTAAATCATAGTCAAAACAATCAGGGAAACTGCCACACTTTTTACATTTTCACGCAAGCTATATACCTGTGCTCCTGCTTGTTTAGACTGTTCCGGACTTTTCCTCAACAAGCACCGTCCATTTTCAAAAGGTTTTCAAATCCGAAATTTAAATCTCCTTTACTGCAGCGAAACTTTCTCGTAATTTAAAATCATTATCAACATAGAGTGTCTTTTTATCTCTTTTCCAATATTCATACTTTGAAACAAAGCCGAGATTTCACTGTAGCCATTATGAAAGTTCTGCTTTCATTGGTTAATTACTCTCCAATTAAGCCAATATCTTTTTCACAGCCAATATCAACTAGTATCCAGTAAGTTACGTCTTTTTCAATTTAAATCTCCTTTCTTCAAAGTAGTTTTTGTATCTAACAAACATTTTACACAGAGGGCTTGTGTCTCCGTGAATTTGTTAATTTAAACTACATAAGACAATCGCAAACACATTTTTCCCAATTAGACGTTCAATTTGTTTTGTTTTTAGCAGTCTAGCTTAAAGGTTGCATCTTTATCTTTGATAAAAACAAGCTGCCCTTTGTGAATTTAATGTTTTTTCCAGTACTTCTTCAACAGTCAACAAAGCTTCGACACGAACACTTTCACTTAAAGACAGACAGTCACACCAAATTTTCATTCCATACAGCTTATCCTATGTTTTTTGCAGCAACTTAATGCATGCCATTTTTTATTCTGGGTACATTTACCCCTCTACCAGATTCCGTATACTGTTTCCAAGCCCTTGGACCCCTCTAACATCCGGCCAGATTAACAATACTGCTTGCCTCCCTAATCTGGTTACTCCGCAATTTAAGTGTTTCGTTTTCATTTTTACATCTTTCCTGATAGCATTTATACCCGGGACCCTTTTGGTCCATTTCTCAGAGACCCCCCTTGGTCTTCATTTTATCCCACTGGCCAGTTTTCCTAAACATCCTGGGGGCCCACCCACCTTTTTAGGTTGTATGCCTTCTTTTTCAGGCAATACACCTATCCCCAACCTTGGTTTTCGTCTTTCCGTGGTTCGCTATAACTTTGTTCTACAGATTACCCCCTTCTAGTTCTTTAAACAGATTACCTCCTTCCCCGTCAATGCTATGCTGCAGGTGGTACAAAAAACATACTCACTGCCATTGCTAGCTGCCACATCATCCAGGTCGCAGGGTCTGTACCCTGCTCGCAGTGCCAATTGTTGGGGTAAAAGGAAGACTTCTCTCCCTCGAGGCGGACTAGCTGATATAGGAAGTCAACACCTTCCCTTTAGGTTGGGGTAAAAGGAAGACTTCCCTTCCTCGGGGTGGACTACCTGATATAGGTAATCGATACCTCGCCCTTCGCCTTCTGTACAACGACCACGGAATCAAACAAACTAAACCTTAGGTTCAACCGGCTTTATTTTGAGCAAATGCAAGGGAAGGTTCAATGTGGAACCTTCAAAATACAAGAAGTTTCAAGTATAATTTGTACAGGTTTTGGAGAGGAGCTACCCTCCTACAAAATCATCAATAGGTCTATTGCTATCAGCGGAGTTACATTGAGTTGTCGACTCTTATCAGACTGGCTCTGAGTGGTACATGCAATTGTCCATCTCCCATCATATGTTAATTGTGTTTGTTCCATGATTCGCACTTTGCCATAGTCGATATGACGCCTGAACTAACTGTTCCAAAATACTGACTTTCTTATCCCTTCCTCAAAGACTTCTAATCAAAATTGTAACTGCTGAATCCTGCTGTTTTGTTAAGTGTTACTAAGGTTAACCATAGAAAGTTGTTGAGGCCAATTCACTAAATATATTCAAAAAGGAGTTAGATGTAGTCCTTACTACTAGGGGGATCAAGGGGTATGGCGAGAAAGCAGGAATGGGGTACTGAAGTTGCATGTTCAGCCATGAACTCATTGAATGGCGGTGCAGACCCGAAGGGACGAATGGCCTACTCCTGCAACTATTTTCTATGTTTCTATGTTTCTATACAGTTTTAATGTGTTATAATGTGCTATACCTACATAAGCAAGTACCTACATACAATAGGCAATTATTCCTCAGACCCTCCTAATACTGATTAGTTCACTACCTTCAGCATTGTGTTGTGACCACCTATCTATCTGCTCTTTGCCTGCTATAATTCCATATCCCTTACAATTACTTGACTAAAGAATGTGAATAGGATCAAACAACTATACAGGACATCATATGACAAACTTGGCAAAGTTAATTTACTATACAACAGAAGCATTCATGGAAGCTTAAACTACAAAAATAAAAGAAGTAAAGAGACAAAACACATTTACATTTTTTTCAAAATATCCAAATAAAAAATAGAAGTACCTCCTACTCATAATTCTTATATTCTTATGTTCTCCCAGCCGCCTAAGCTCACCCACCATCATAGAAATATTTTATACCATATAGCCAGGAAATTTATTGTTTGTTTTATGCTTTTAGATATTTTGAAAATTCAAGCAAAACTATTCCACCAAATCTAATGTTCAAGAAGTGATCAGGAAGGCCAATGGTATCTTGGCCTTTCTTGCAAAGGGGATGGAGTATAAAAGCAGGGAAGTCTTGCTACAGCTATATAAGGTATTGGTGAGGCCACATCCCTGGAATACTGCGTGCAGTTTTGGTTTCCATATTTACGAAAGGATATACTTGCTTTGGGGGCAGTTCAGAGAAGGTTCACTAGGTTGATTCCAGGGATGAGGGGGATGACTTATGAGGAAAGGTTGAGTAGGTTGGGCCTCTACTCATTGGAATTCAGAAAAATGAGAGAGAGGTGATCTTATCGAAACGTATAAGGTTATGAGGGGGCTTGACAAGGTGGATGCAGAGAGGATGTTTCCACTGATGGGTGAGACTAGAACTCGAGGGCATGATCTTAGACTAAGGGGTCGCCCATTTAAAACAGAGATGAGGAGAAATTTCTTCTCTCAGAGGGTTGTAAATCTGTGGAATTCGCTGCCTCAGAGAGCTGTGGAAGCTGGGACATTGAATACATTTAAGACAGAAATAGACAGTTGCTAAACGATAAGGGGTTATGGGGAGCGGGCGGGGATGTGGAGCTGAGTCCATGATCAGATCAGCCATGATCTTATTGAATGACGGAGCAGGCTCGAGGGGCTGTATGGTCTACTTCTGTTCCTATTTCTTATGTTATTAATTATGATGTATTTGAAAGCATTTTCTATTAACTTGGTAAGGAAAGTATTTTCATCAACAGGGTTAAGTAAGTCTTGAGTAAGCTCATTAAAATTACTGGCTACACAGTTATCACCCACCGCCCCCCCCGCCCCCCTACGCCCCGGAATCAAAACTCCCTCCCCCCCCCGTCACCACCCTGGATCAAAACTCCCCCCCGCCACCCCACCGGGATCAAAACTCCCCCCCGCCTCCCCACCGGGATCAAAACTCCACCCACCCGCCCCCAAAGGATCAAAACTCTATCCCACCCGGCCCAACCCCCGCCGTCCCGGCTTGGGCCCCGCACCAACCTGTTTGTTGTGGCCTTCTAGCCCCGGAAGGCAGCAGGCCGGACTATGCAGCAAGCTACTCGGCCTGGGATAGGGGCGGGACGTATTGGGTCCCACACTGCAGCTCGCACAGAGAGGCTGGGGGGGGCAGGAGCTACTGCGCATGCGCGTGCACTCCAACGCGCACGTGCAGAGCTGTCGGCACTGCTTCTGGCGCAGGGCCCTAGCTCCGCCCCCCAATCGACTGGCCACGCCGTGCCAAGGCCCGGGAGAGGCAATACAGCAGCCAGAATCGGGGAGATTTTTTAGGTGCCATTTTCAGCCCACAAAGTCGATGCATCTCTGGTGAGTGCGCCGAAAAAAGGGGTGGGCCAAATTTGAGCCCATAGAATTGAAAAGTAGGGAGGTTATGCTAACTCTGTATCGAACCTTGGTTGGACCACACTGTATACATTTCTGGTCGCCATATTATAAAAAGGATATAGAGTCACTGGAGAAGGTTCAGAGAAGATTTACAAGGATGATTCCAGAAATGATAGGGTACACATATCAGGAAAGGATGAACAGGCCAGGTCTCTTTACTCTTGGAAAAACGACTGAGGGGTGACCTAATAGAGGTCTTTAAAATTATGAAAGGTTTTGATAGAGTGGATACAGAGAGAATGTTTCCACTTGTGAGGAATAACATAACTAGAGGTCATCAATATAAGATAGTCACCAAGAAATTCAATAAGGAATTCAGAAGAAACTTCTTTACCCAAGAAAAGAAAGAAAGACTTGGATTTATATAGTACCTTTCATGATCACCGGATGTTTTAAAGCACTTTATAGCCAATGAAGTACTGTTGGGAGTGTAATCATTGTTGTAATGTAGGAAACAGGGCAGCCAATTTGCACACAAGTAAGCTCCCACAAACAGCAATATGATAATGATCAGATAATCTGTTTTCTACTTATGTTGATTGAAGGATAAATATTGGCCAGGACACCAGGGATAACTCCCTTGCTCTTCTTCAAAATTGTGCCAAAATTTTACGTCGACTTGAGAGAGCAGATGGGGCCTCGGTTTAATGTCTCATTCGAAAGACGGCATCTCCAACAGTGCAGTGCTCCCTCAAATCAGGAATGTTGGGTCCTCTTTCTTAAATGACAGTGCTCCCTCAGCACTGCACTGGCGTGTCAGCCTAGATTTTTTTTGCTCAAGCCCCTGGAGTGGGACTATGAACTCACAACCTTCTGACTCAGAGGTGAGCATACTACCCACTGAGCCACAGCTGACAAACAGGGAGTGGTTGAAGCAAAAAGTATAGATGCATTTAAGGGGAGGCTAGACAAGCACATGGGGGAGAAGGGAATAGAGGGTTATGCTGATAGATTTAGATAAAGAGTTCAGGGAGGAGCAGCGAGGAGCGAAGAGCAAGCAGCAGCCTATAAAGGCCCAGCGGCGATCCCAGGTCGGCAGCAGTTTGGGGAGGAGCAGCGAGCTGCAACTGGTGCAGGGTCAAAAGTAAAAAAGAAGTAAAAAGTAATCGAAGTGTGACGTCACAGCCAAGAGGGTAAGTGATTGGCTGGTTGATTGATTGATGAGTAGTTTTTCTTTTCTTTACCTTTTTTCTTTTTCTTATCAGTAAGAAACCTTTGGCGTTGTTATCAATTAAGTTAATCTAAGAGTTAAGGCATGGCAGGAGAGCCCAGACCCATGTCATGCTCCTCCTGTGCTATGTGGGAAATCAGTGTCCCTGACAACTACATGTGCAGGAAGTGTATCCAGCTGCAGCTCCTGACAGATGGCATTGCGGCACTGGAGCTGCGCATGGACTCACTCTGGAGCATCTGCGATGCTGAGAATGACGTGAATAGCACGTTTCATGAGATGGTCACACCACAGGTAAAGATTACACAGCCAGATAGGGAATGGGTGACCATCAGGCAGAGCAGTGGAAAGAAGGTAGTGCAGGGGTCATCTCCCTCCAAAACAGATACATTACCTTGGGTACTGTTGGGGGAGATGACGCATCAGGCGAAGGCAGCAGCAGCCAAGTCCATGGCACCAGGGGTGGCTCTGCTGCACAGGAGGGCAGGAAAAAGAGTGGGAGAGCTATAGTGATAGGGGATTCTATTGTAAGGGGAATAGATAGGCGTTTTTGCAACCGCAAACGAGACTCCAGGATGGTATGTTGCCTCCCTGGTGCAAGGGTCAAGCAGTGCTTTCTGGAGGAGGAGGGTGAACAGCCAGCTGTTGTGGTACATATAGGTACCAACGATATAGGTAAAAAATGGGATGACGTCCTACAAGCTGAATTTAGGGAGCTAGGAGTTAAATTAAAAAGTAGGACTTCAAAGGTAGTAATCTCAGGATTGCTACCAGTGCCACGTGCTAGTCAGAGTAGGAATTGCAGGATAGCTCAGATGAATACGTGGCTTGAGGAGTGGTGCAGAAGGGAGGGATTCAAATTCCTGGGACATTGGAACCAGTTCTGGGGGAGGTGGGACCAGTACAAACCGGACAGTCTGCACCTGGGCAGGAACGGAATCGATGTCCTAGGGGGAGTGTTTGCTCGTGCTGTTGGGGAGGGTTTAAACTAAAATGGCAGGGGGGTGGGAATCTATGCAGGGAGATAGAGGGAAGTAAAAAGGGGGCAGAAGCAAAAGGTAGGAAGGAGAAAAGCAAGAATGGAGGGCAGAGAAGTCAAGGGCAAAAATCAAAAAGGGCCACATTACAACTTAATTTAAAAAGGACAAAGAGTGTTAAAAAAACAAGCCTCAAGACGCTGAGTCTCAATGCGAGGAGCATTCATAATAAGATGGATGAATTGACTGTGCAGATAGCTGTTAACGGGTATGATGTAATTGGTATTACATAGAAACATAGAAAATAGGTGCAGGAGTAGGCCATTCGGCCCTTCGAGCCTGCACCACCATTCAATAAGATCATGGCTGATCATTCCCTCAGTACCCCTTTTCCTGCTTTCTCTGCATATACTTTGATCCCTTTAGCCGTAAGGGCCATATCTAACTCCCTCTTGAATATATCCAATGAACTGGCATCAACAACTCTCTGTGACGGGGAATTCCACAGGTTAACAACTCTCTGAGTGAAAAAGTTTCTCCTCATCTCAGTCCTAAACAGTCACCCCATACCCTAAGACTGTGTTCCCTGGTTCTGGACTTGCCCAACATCGGGAACATTCTTCCCGCATCTAACTTATCCAGTCCCGTCAGAATCTTATATGTTTCCATAAGATCCCCTCTCTTCCTTCTAAACTCAAGTGTATAAAGGCCCAGTTGATCCAGTCTCTCCTCATATGTCAGACCAGCCATCCCGGGAATCAGTCTGGTGAACCTTCGCTGCACTCCCTCAATAGCAAGAACGTCCTTCCTCAGATTAGGAGACCAAAACTGAACACAATACTCCAGGTGAGGGCTCACCAAGGCCCTGTACAACTGCAGTAAGACCTCCCTGCTCCTATACTCAAATCTCCTAGCTACGAAAGCCAACATACAATTTGCCTTCTTCACCGCCTGCTGTACCTGCATGCCAACTTTCAATGACTGATGAACCATGACACCCAGGTCTCATTGCACCTCCCCTTTTCCTAATCTGCCGTCATTCAGATAATATTTTGCCTTCATGTTTTTGCCCCCAAAGTGGATAACCTCACATTTATCCACATTATACTGCATCTGCCATGCATTTGCCCACTCACCTAACCTGTCCAAGTCACCCTGCAGCCTCTTAGCGTCCTCCTCACAGCTCACACCGCCACCCAGTTTAGTGTCGTCTGCAAACTTGGAGATATTACACTCAATTACTTCATCTAAATCATTACTGTATATAGTAAAGAGCTGGGGTCCCAGCACTGAGTCCTGCGCCACTCCACTAGTCACTGCCTGCCATTCCGACAAGGATCCGTTTATCCCGACTCTCTGCTTCCTGTCTGCCAACCAATTCTCTATCCACGTCAGTACATTACCCCCAATACCATGTGCTTTGATTTTGCACACCAATCTCGTGTGTGGGACCTTGTCAGAAGCCTTTTGAAAGTCCAAATATACCACATCCACTGGTTCTCCCTTGTCCATTCTACTAATTACATCCTCAAAAATTTCCAGAAGATTTGTCAAGCATGATTTCCCTTTCATAAATCCATGCTGACTTGGACTGATCCTGTCACTGCTTTCCAAATGTGCTGCTATTTCATCCTTAATAATTGATTCCAACATTTTCCCCACTACTGATGTCAGGCTAACCGTAATATAATTACCCGTTTTCTCTCTCCCTCCTTTTTTTAAAAGATGTGTTACATTAGCAACCCTCCAGTCCATAGGAACAGTCGATAGACTGTTGGAAAATGATCATCAATGCATCCACTACTCCTAAGGCCACTTCCTTAAGTACTCTTGGATGTACACTATCAGGCCCCGGGGGAGACATGGCTCCAGAGTAACCAAGGCTGGGAACTCAACATCCAGGGATATTCAATATTCAGGAAGGACAGACAGGAAGGAAAAGGAGGTGGGGTAACGTTAAAGAGGAGATGAAAGCAATAGCAAGGAATGACATTAGCGTGGATGATGTGGAATCTATATGGTTAGAGCTGCGAAACACCAAAGGGCAGAAAACATTAGTGGGAGTTGTGTACAGACCACCAGTAGGGAGGTTGTGGATGGCATCAAACAGGAAATTAGGGACGCGTGCAATTAGGGTACAGCAGCTATCATGGATGACTTTAATCTACATATTGATTGGGCTAACCAAACTGGTATCCATACTGTGGAGGAGGATTTCCTGAAGTGTATAAGGAATGGTTTTCTGGACCAATATATCGAGGAACCAACTGGAGAGCTGGCCATCCTAGCCTGGGTTTTGTGTAACGTGTGAGGATTAATTAGCAATCTGGTGGTGCGGGGCCCTTTGGGGAAGCGTGACTATAATATGGTAGAATTCTTCATTAAGATGGAGAGTGACACAATTAATTCAGAGACTAGGGTCCTGAACTTAAAGAAAGGAAACTTCAATGGTATGAGACGTGAATTGGCTAGGACAGACTGGCAAATGATACTTAAAGGGTTGACGGTGGATAGGCAATGGTAGACATTTAAAGATCACATGGATCAACTACTACAATTGCACATCCCTGTGTGGCGTAAGAATAAAAAAGGGAAGGTGGCTCAACCGTGGCCAACAACGGAAATTAGGGAAAGTGTTAAATCCAAGGAAGAGGCATATAAATTGGCCAGAAAAAGCAGCAAACCTGAGGACTGGGAGAAATTTAGAATTCAGCAGAGGAGGACTAAGGGTTTAATTAGGAAGGGGAAAATAGAGTATGAGAGTAAGCTTGCAGGGAACATAAAAACTGACTGCAAAAGCTTCGATAGATATGTGAAGAGAAAAAGATTAGTGAAGACTAATGTAGGTCCCTTGCAGTCAGAATCAGGTGAATTCATAATGGGGAACAAGGAAATGGCAGACAAATTGAACAAATATTTTGGTTCTGTCTTCACTAAGGAAGACACGAATAACCTCCCAAAAATACTAGGGGACCGAGGGTCCAGCGAGAAGGGAGAACTGAGGGAAATCCTTATCAGTCAGGAAATGGTGTTAGGGAAATTGAAGGGACTGAAGGCCGATAAATCCCCAGGGCCTGATAGTCTGCATCCCAGAGTACTTAAGGAAGTGGCCCTAGAAATAGTAGATGCAATAGTGGTCATTTTCCAACATTCCATGGACTCTGGATCAGTTCCTATGGATTGGAGGATAGCTAATGTAACCCCACTTTTTAAAAAAGGAGACAGAAAACAGGGAATTATCGACCGATTAGCCTGACATCGGTGGTGGGGAAAATGCTGGAGTCAATTATAAAAGATGTAATAGCAGCACATATGGAAAGCAGTGACAGGATCGGTCCAAGTCAGCATGGATTTATGAAAGGGAAATCATGCTTGACAAATCTTCTGGAATTTTTTGAGGATGTAACTGGTAGAGTGGATAAGGGAGAACCAGTGGATGTGGTATATTTGGACTTTCAAAAGGCTTTTGACAAGGTCCCACACAAGAGATTAGTGTGCAAAATTAAGGCACATGGTATTGGGGGTAATGTATTGACGTGGATAGAGAACTGGTTGGCAGACAGGAAGCAAAGAGTGGGAATAAACGGGTCCTTTTCAGAATGGCAGGCAGTGACTCGCCGGGTGCTGCAGGGTTCAGTGCTGGGACCCCAGCTACTTACAATATACATCAATGATTTAGATGAAGGAATTGAAGGTAATATCTCCAAGTTTGCAGATGACACTAAGCTGGGTGGCAGTGCGAGGTGCGAAGAGGATGCTAAGAGGCAGTAGGGGGACCTGGACATGTTAGGTGAATGGGCAAATGCATGGCAGATAGAAACATAGAAACATAGAAAATAGGTGCAGGAGTAGGCCATTCGGCCCTTCTAGCCTGCACCGCCATTCAATGAGTTCATGGCTGAACATTCAACTTCAGTACCCCATTCCTGCTTTCTCGCCATACCCCTTCATCCCCCTAGCAGTAAGGACCTCATCTAACTCCTTTTTGAATATATTTAGTGAATTGGCCTCAACAACTTTCTGTGGTAGAGAATTCCACAGGTTCACCACTCTCTGGGTGAAGAAGTTCCTCCGCATCTCGGTCCTAAATGGCTTACCCCTTATCCTTAGACTGTGACCCCTGGTTCTGGACTTCCCCAACATTGGGAACATTCTTCCTGCATCTAACCTGTCTAACCCCGTCAGAATTTTATATGTTTCTATGAGGTCCCCTCTCATTCTTCTGAACTCCAGTGAATACAAGCCCAGTTGATCCAGTCTTTCTTGATAGGTCAGTCCCGCCATCCCGGGAATCAGTCTGGTGAACCTTCGCTGCACTCCCTCAATAGCAAGAATGTCCTTCCTCAGGTTAGGAGACCAAAACTGTACACAATACTCCAGGTGTGGCCTCACCAATGCCCTGTACAACTGTAGCAACACCTCCCTGCCCCTGTACTCAAATCCCCTTGCTATGAAGGCCAACATGCCATTTGCTTTCTTAACCGCCTGCTGCACCTGCATGCCAACCTTCAATGACTGATGTACCATGACACCCAGGTCTCTTTGCACCTCCCCTTTTCCTAATCTGTCACCATTCAGATAATAGTCTGTCTCTCTGTTTTTACCACCAAAGTGGATAACCTCACATTTATCCACATTATACTTCATCTGCCATGCATTTGCCCACTCACCTAACCTACCCAAGTCGCTCTGCAGCCTCACAGCATCCTCCTCGCAGCTCACACTGCCACCCAACTTAGTGTCATCCGCAAATTTGGAGATACTACATTTAATCCCCTCGTCTAAATCATTAATGTACAGTGTAAACAGCTGGGGCCCCAGCACAGAACCTTGCGGTACCCCACTAGTCACTGCCTGCCATTCTGAAAAGTACCCATTTACTCCTAATACCGTATAATGTGGATAAATGTGAGGTTATCCACTTTGGTGGCAAAAACAGGAAGGCAGAATATTATCTGAATGGTGACAGATTAGCAAAAGGGGAGGTGCAAAGAGACCTGGGTGTCATGGTACATCAGTCATTGAAGGTAGGCATGCAGGTACAGCAGGCAGTAAAGAAAGCAAATGGCATGCTGGTCTTCATAGTGAGGGGATAGAAACAGGGAGGTCTTACTGCAGTTATACAGGGCCTTGGTGAAACCACACCTTGAGTATTGTGTGCAGTTTTGGTCTCCTAATCTGAGGAAGGATGTTCTTGCTATTGAGGGAGTGCAGCGAAGGTTCACCAGACTGATTCCCGGGATGGAAGGACTAACATATGAGGAAAGACTGGATCGGCTAGGCTTATATTCACTGGAATTTAAAAGAATGAGAGGGGATCTCATAGAAACTTATAAAATTCTGACGAGACTGGACAGGTTAGATGCAGGTAGAATGTTCCCGATGTTGGGGAAGTCCAGAACCAGGGGTCACAGTCTAAAGATAAGAGGTAAGCCATATAGGACCGAGATGAGGAAAAACTTTTTCACCCAGAGAGTTGTGAACCTGTAGAATTCTCTGGCACAGAAAGTTGTTGAGTCCAGTTAATTGGACATATTCAAAAGGGTGTTACATGTGACCCTTATGGCTAAAGGGATCAGGGGGTATGGAGAGAAGGCAGGGGTGGGGTACTGAGGTTGCATGATCAGCCCGTGATCATATTGAATGGTGGTGCAGGCTCGAAGGGCCGAATGGCCTGCTCCTGCACCTATTTCCTATGTTTCTATGAGGAAAGACAGGAGGAGGCTCGAGTGGAGCATAAACACTGGCATTGCCTGGTTGGGCCGAATGGCTTGTTCCTGTGCCGTATATCCTATGTAATCCTATGATGTTCCCATGAACCTGCTGCCCTTGTCCTTCTAGGTGCTTTCTTTCTTTCTTTATCATGCTGTAATGACCTGATGGCATCATCATGTGTTTTGAATCCTTGAGCAACACTATATTCACTCAGTGTCCCTTTTTAAAAGGACTTTGCAAGTTTGCCCTCAAATCAGGAATGTTGAGTCCTCTTTCTTAAACGACAGTCAGCTTGGTAGTTGTTCGACTGCAGTAACTACAGAGGAATCTCCCTGTTGTTGGCCACTGGGAAAGTCATCGCAAGAATCCTCCTCAATTGTCTTCTCCCCGTGGCTGAAGAGCTCCTCCCAGAGTCGCAATGCGGATTCTGTCCACTAAAGGGTACAATGGGCATGATCTTAAACACGCTGTGTAACATGTCCACCGGCACCTCGGAATTCCTGGCCCAAGACCGCCCAAAGTGGAGGAAGAGCATCTGGGAGAGAGCTGAACACCTCGAGTCTCATCGCCGAGAGCATACAGAAATCAAGCGCAAACAGCGGAAGAAGCGTGCGGCAAACCAGGCTCCCCATCCACCCTTTCCTTCCACCACTGTCTGCCCCACCTGTGACAGACTGTAATTCCCGCATTGGTCTGTACAGCCACCTGAGAACTCACTTTTAGAGTGGAAGCAAGTCTTCCTCGATTTCGAGGGACTGCCTATGATGATGTAAGAAAAGATGGATTTTGATCCCATTATTTCACTGTCTCTTTGCAAATTGTTTTTTTCCTTTCAATACTAATGCTACGCTTACCTTTTTAAAACCCCTCTCCCATCTGCCGATGTTTGCCAACGGAACTGTACCAGGAAAGGGTTTACGTACCTGTACACAGCGACCAAGGCTATCGGTGTTTGTACAATCACGGTTCATTTTTTGTGATTAATTCCCTCATTTGTATGTTGTTAGCATTAATGGGTCTCTTAAGTGCAAGCCAATGTTTTCATCTCTTCTTTCAGCAATAAAGTTGAGATAGATAAGAAAGGTGGACTTCCTCTTCAAACAAAGAGCAGGAGAGTGCCTATGTTTCTCTGGAACCAATAGCCTGCCATCAAAATTGCAGCAAGATACAGCTTTGAAATGTGTATTTTCTGAGCATGCAGTTGTGCTAACAGGTTGTTAATTAACCAGAAAAACATGCAGACTCTCATTTTTGATCAAAAGAGGAAATTCTGACTGCCACTCCATGGCCCTGATATTTGAGGGGAGGCTGGGAGCGAGCGAGGGTCGGCTTTTAGCTGCTGGAAAACCCGGAAATATGGGGAACGTGGAAGTCCTGCTGAATTTAATGGCAGGACCTCATTTGAATTTTGGATTGAGAGGTTGGCCGACTGTCGGGCAGGAAGGCTTGCAGCAGAAGGCCACAGCCAGGGATTGGAGAGGGAGGGGGAAGAGAGAGATCACAGTGGTGGGAAGTGATCGCAGGGGGGGAATGGAGGGAGTCAGCTGATCATGGCGAGGGGTCTGGAGACCGCGGTGAGGGAGGCAGATCCCGGCAGATTAGCTTAGGGGGCCGGGGGGAAACAATCCGGCTCCTCCTGGCCCACAAGCATTGCAAGATCCAGAAGTTCTCACCTTCCTTTAGCTGCCTAGTTTCCCGAACCCTGAGAAACCTGGCCCACAGTAGTTGCAGATAGTGTGTACCATCTAGAATATGCAATGCAGCAACTCACCAAGGCTTCTTCATCCTCCCAAACCCACGACCTTGACCACCTAGAAGAACAAGGGCAGCAAGTGCATGGGAGCATCATCACCTGCAAGTTATCCTCCAAGTCACACACCATCTTGAGTCGGAAATATATCGCTGTTCCTTAACCGTCGCAGGGTCAAAATCGTGGAACTGCTTCCCTAACAGCACTCTGGGAGTACATTCACCTCACAGAGTGCAGCGGTTCAAGGAAGCGGCTCACCACCACCTTCTCAAGGGCAATTAGGGATGGGCAATAAATGCTGGCCTTGGCCAGCATTAAGGTCCCAGATTTGAACCTTAATCTGTGTTCGGGTACCTCAGGGGGGGGCGGGGGTGTAATTTTAAATTTTAAGTCAATGGAGAGTAAACTTTGGCAGACTGATCCATGGGAAGAAGGCTGGAGATTGGGACCGGAAACGGGGAGGTCTACGATTCTACGATCGCCGCAGGGAGGAGAGGCCGCGATCGGCAGAGGGCAGGGGGGGGGGGGGTTCGAAAGCTTCATGAGGGGTCGGAGAGAGCGCTCCTGCTCGTCCTGGCCTACAAGGACTGCTGTAAAAGGCACTTACCCTCTTGAGCCTCCCGTTCACTGCCATGTTTCCCGAGTCCTGGGAAACCCGTCTGGCAACTGTTACATTTAAAACAGATTCCCAATTGCACCATGGGAGCCTGATTTAAATATGTTAATGAGGTGGCCGCCTCTCCCCGGTGGGACACTCACACGACACAAAACCCACCGCCGTCCACAACAACCCAATTAATATCAAATCCAATGGGTCAAATGATATACATTGTATTTACAACACAGAAACAGGCCATTCAGCTCAACTGGTCTATGCCGGTGTTGATGCTCCATACAAGCCTCCTCCCTCCCTACTTCATCTCACTCTATCAGCATATCCTTCTATTCCTTTCTCCTTCATGTACTTATCTAACTTCCCCTTAAGTAACTTATGTGCTATTCACTTCAACTCCACCTGTGGTAGCAACATAAAATAGGTGCAGGAGTAGGCTATTCGGCCCTTCGAGCCTGCACCACCATTCAATAAGATCATGGCTGATCATTCCCTCAGTACCCCTTTCCCGCTTTCTCTCCATACCCCTTGATCCCTTTAGCCGTAAGGGCCATATCTAACTCCCTCTTGAATATATCCAATGAACTGGCATCAACAACTCTCTGTGGCAGCGAATTCCACAGGTTAACAACTCTCTGAGTGAAGAAGTTTCTCCTCATCTCAGTCCTAAATCGCCTACCCCTTATTCTAAGACTGTGTCACCTGGTTCTGGACTTCCCCAACATCGGGATCATTCTTCCCGCATCTAACCTGTCCAGTCCCGTCAGAATCTTATACGTTTCTATGAGATCCCCTCTCATCCTTCTAAACTCAAGTGTATAAAGGCCCAGTTGATCCAGTCTCTCCTCATATGTCAGTCCAGCCATCCCTGGAATCAGTCTGGTGAACCTTCACTGCATTCTCTCAATAGCAAGAATGTCCTTCCTCAGATTAGGAGACCAAAACTGAACACAATAATCCAGGTGAGGCCTGTACAACTGCAGTAAGACCTCCCTGCTCCTATACTTAAATCCTCTAGCTATGAAGGCCAACATACTATTTGCCTTCTTCACCGTCTGATGTACCTGCATGCCAACTTTCAATGACAGATGTACCATGACACCCAGGTCTCGTTGCACTTCCCCTTTTCCTAATCTGCTGCCATTCAGATAATATTCTGCCTTCGTGTTTTTGCCACCAAAGTGGATAACCTCACATTTATCCACATTATACTGCATCTGCCATGCATTTGCCCACTCACCTAATCTGTCCAAGTCACCCTGCAGCCTCTTAGCGTCCTCCTCACAGCTCACACCGCCACCCAGTTTAGTGTCATCTGCAAACTTGGAGATATTACACTCAATTCCTCCATCTAAATCATTAATGTATATTGTAAAGAGCTGGGGTCCCAGCACTGAGCCCTGCAGCACTCCACTAGTCACTGCCTGCCATTCTAAAAAGGACCAGTTTGACCCGACTCTCTGCTTCCTATTTGCCAACCAGTTCTCTATCCACGTCAGTACATTACCCCCAATACCATGTGCTTTGATTTTGCACACCAATCTCTTGTGTGGAACCTTGTCAAAAGCCTTTTGAAAGTCCAAATACACCACATCCACTGGTTCTCCCTTGTCCACTCTGCTAGTTACATCTTCAAAAAATTCCAGAAGATTCGTCAAGCATGATTTCCCTTTCATAAATCCATGCTGACTTGGACCGATCCTGTCACTGCTTTCTCATCCTTAATGATTGATTCCAACATTTTCCCCACTACTGATGTCAGGCTAACCGGTTTATAATTACCTGCTTTCTCTCTCCCTCCTTTTTTAAAAGTGGTGTTACATTAGCAACCCTAATGTAGCTACAAGTTCTACATACTAATCACTCTCTGTATAAAGATGTTTCTCCTGAATTCCCGATTGGATTTATGAGTGACCATCTTATATTTATGGCTTCTAATTCTGGTCTCGCCTGCAAGTGGAAGCATCTTTCTATTGAACCCTTTCACAATATTGAAGACCTCTATCGGGTCACCTCTCAGTTATCCTCCCATTTCTAGAGAAAAGAGCACCAGCCTGTTCAATCTCTCCTGATAGATATAACCTCTCAGTTCTATTTTCTTGAACTACACACCAACTGCCATTTCAAATATTCTCAAGTCAATCCAATCAATCATGGTTTTGGATGCCTCTTCCTTCCTTTTGGGGAAGCAACTGGCCATGCTGACATAGCTGGGATCTGGTGTCCACCATGGAAGCTAAACCTACATACTACCACATTCCAAATATATACATTTACAGAAACAGATGTTATGCACACGAGAGACTGCAGAGTATCATATTCAGTGGTCTGTATCCCACACAGAAATTTAAATGAAAATAAAAGCTGTAATCGAGTGATCAGTAGGTGCACAGAACTGTTTCCTTACTCTTTAATACATAATCCATGACATTTAAACTTCTGACCAGCGAATGACCCATGAAACTTATCAAACGTCAATTACGTGCTGGGCTACTGAGATATTACAGTCCATCCATAACCCTTTGAAAATCAGAGGGATTCCTGTACACAAGCAGGGGACATATTTCCTGGATCATAGTTATATAGAAATTACACTGAAATTTACGCCGATCCCTGTACCGATCTCGCCAAGAGAAACTTACGCCCAAATTTCCTGTGGAGCTAATTTGCCCACACTAGAACCTAAAACAAGCAGAAATGCAGCGTCACCAATAGGGACAATATATCGGCTTGCTGCCTGCCACCATGGCACCGCACTCTCGGAGCATCTTCCCTCTGCAACTCCTCTTCCATTATTATCTAGAACAAGGGGTATGCCCACCGGAAAGACCATTCTAGCTGCTTAGTCCTCTGAACACTTGGCGAGTCTAAAACATTTTGGGCGCACAGAGACCGACAGCTCCTTAGTCAAGTATGGTGCAGTCTCATTTAAGAAGTAAAAAAAAAACATGCAAAAAAACTGCTGTCAAGTTCCAGAAATCTCAGTTACGCCAATATCAGGTGATGAGCCTAAACTGTTGGGTGTAAATCTACACCAGCCTATTGTACACATAAATTCATGAAACTTACACGCGGTGGTCTTCTGCTTGGGGGCAGCACAATGTAAAGGAGCGGCGCAGGATTTTGGTCAACAAGTCTTGGAAGCGGGGCAAATGACCGAGTATATTCGTAAATAGCGATGTTTCAACAGCAAACTGGTGCAAATCGGTATGCCATGCATTTCCTGGTGTAACTCCGCTTTTACAGCATAGTTGCGCCAAATCTTACCAGGAAGTTCCAGGTAAAGAACACTTTGCACCCGGTTTAACCAAATAAAAAACATTTACAAGCAAAATATGGCATAGGTCATATAGAAATCCCTCTTCACTCCCTTACACTCATGTCATCATCACCATAGGCAGTCCCTCGGAATCGAGGAAGACTTGCTTCCACTCCTGAAGTGAGTTCTTTGGTGGCTGAACAGTCCACTACGAGAGCCACAGACTCTGTTATAGGTGGGACAGATAGTTGTTGAGGGAAGGGGTGGGTGGGGCTGGTTTGCCCGCATGCTCTTTCCGCTGCTTGCGCTTGATTTCTGCATGCTCTCGACGTTGAGATTCGAGGTGCTCAGCGCCCTCTCGGATGCACTTCCTCCATTTAGGGCGGTCTTGGGCCAGGGACTCCCAGGTGTGTATATTCCCTTCGACAGCTGTGTAACATGACCCAGAATAGGGAGGACATGTTAAATGGCAGAATGTCAGATTTTGTTGTCCTAAGCCATCTCATCTCAAGGGCCACGTTTACAAACTTGGAAATGTAGCAAACAATGTGGAAGAGAGTAACAGACTTCAGTAGGACATAGACAGACTGGTGAAATGAGCAGGCACAAGACAGATGCGATTTAACACAGAAAAGTGTGAAGTGATACATTAAGAACATAAGAAATAGGAGCAGGGGTAGGTCATAAGGCCCTTCGAGCCTGCTCCGCCATTTAATAAGATCATGGCTGATCTGATCATGGGCTCAGCTCCACTTCCCTGCCCACTCCCCATAACCCCTTATCATTTAAGAAACTGTTTATTTCTGTCTTAAATTTATTTAATGTCCCAGCTTCCACAGCTCTCTGAGGTAGTGAATTCCACAGATTCACAACCCTCTGAGAGAAGACATTTCTCCTCATCTCAGTTCTAAATGGGCGGCCCCTTATCCTAAGATCATGCCCTCTAGCTCTAGTCTCCCCCACCAGTGGAAACATCCTCTCTGCATCCACCTTGTCAAGCCCCCTCATAATCTTATACGTTTCGATAAAATCACTTCTTATTCTTCTGAATTCCAATGAGTAGAGGCCCAACCTACTGAACCTTTCCTCATAAGTTAACCCCCTCATCCCCGGGATCAACCTAGTGAACCTTCTCTGAACTGCCTCCACAGCAAGTATATCCTTTCGGAAATCAAAACTGCCAGCAGTATTCCAGGTGTGGCCTCACCAATACCCTGTATAACTGTAGCAAGACTTCCCTGCTTTTATACTCCATTCCCTTTGCAATAAAGGCCAATATTCCATTGGCCTTCCTGATCACTTGCTGTACCTGCATACTATCCTTTTGTGTTTCATGCACAAGTACCCCCAGGTCCCGCTGTACTGCGGCACTTTGCAATCTTTCTCCATTTAAATAATAACTTGCTCTTTGATTTTTTTCTGCCAAAGTGCATGACCTCACATTTTCCAACATTACACTCCATCTGCCAAATTCTTGCCCACTCACTTAGCCTGTCTATGTCCTCCTGCAGCCTCTTTATGTCCTTCTCACACATTACCCTTCCTCCCATCTTTGTGTCGTCAGCAAACTTGGCTACATTACACTCAGTCCCCTCTTCCAAGTTGTCAATATTGATTGTAAATATTTGGGGTCCCAGCACTGATCCCTGCGATACCCCACTCGTTACTGATTGCCAACCAGAGAATGAACCATTCATCCCGACTCTCTGTTTTCTGTTTGTCAGCCAATCTTCTATCCATGTTAATATATTACCCCTAACCCCGTGAACTTTTATCTCGTACAGTAACCTTTTGTGAGGCACCTTGTCAAATGCCTTCTGGAAGTCCAAATACACCACATCCAGGTTCCCCTTTATCCACCCTGTTTGTTACATCCTCATTTTGGTCGGAAGAATGAGGGGAAGCAATATAAACTAAATTATTCAATTTTAAAGGGGATGCAGGAAGAGAGAGACCCAGGAAGTGAACATATTCAAATCTTTGAAGGTGGCAGGGCAAGTTGAGAAGGCCGTTAAAAAAGCATACAGGATCCTTGGCTTTACAACGTGGAGTACAATAGCAAGGACGATGTGGTAATCCTTTATAAAACACTGGTTAAGCCTCAGCTGGAGTATTGCAGCCAATTCTGGGCACCTCATTTTAGGAAGGATATCAAGGCCTTCGAGAGGGTGGAAAGATTTAGCAGAATAGTACTTGGAATGCGGGACTTCATTTACATGGAGACACTAGAAAAGCTAGGGTTGTTCTCCACAGAGCAGAGAAGTTTAAGGGGAGATTTGATAGAGGTGTTCAAAATCATCAAAGGGTTTGATAGAGTAAAAAGGAGAAACTGTTTCCAGTGGCAGAAGGGTCGGTAACCAGTGGACACAGATTTAAAGTAAGTGGCAAAAGAACCAGAGGCGACATGAGGAGAAATTTGTTTACATAGTGAGTTGTTTACAGGACTATGGGGAAAGGGCAGGGGAATAGGACTAAAATAGCTCTTTCAAAGAGCTGGCACAGACATGGTGGGCCAAATGGCCTCCTTCAGTACTGTAGCCTACTCCTGTACTGTTAACTTCTGTCATAAAGTTGTTTAAATTCAGAATACATTTTTAAAATTGGCACCATATACATGATGGTCTGACAACATCAGCCTGTATTATTTAGGGCATTACATTCTATTAGGCAAACACAAAAAGAAACATCAAAATTAAACAGACTGCATAGTCAGTCTTTTGGAAATGGGAACATCCTTAAGAAAGTTATGAGACTTGGAGTACTTGTATATCTAGTTTATTTTTCCTTTCTATTTAATAGGGGGGTGTTGCCCAAAAGGCTTTCTATATATGTTTCATTGTTTTGTTTTGGGGTGAGGCTCCTTTAAAGGGTGTATCATAAGCAGAGCAATGTGAAATGACACGTTTGATGAGTCAATAATATTAGCTTGCGACTGACTGTGTCCAGCATTACAATGGGTGAACTTTAACCCCCAAGGATGGCGGGTTGTGGACGGGTGAGAAGGTAAAAAATGTTGGCCTAGAAATTGGAGTTTTAGCTCTGGCCGTTAAGGCACAGTTTTGGTGAAAAAAATGGCAGCTCGGCAGCAGTGCCATTGCCTGCGCTTGCAGCAAGTATTTTAATTAGCAGGAGTGTGTCGTCAATGGGCGTGCAGCTTATCCATTTTGGAGACTCGCCGCTCCCCTTACCGCCCTCTCCAAAGCACGCCGTGCCTACAGCCGTTGACAGGCCCCAATGTTTACTTCAGACTGCGCATGCACGAACGTTCCAACGCGCACGCGCAGGGTTGCCGGCACCAAGGAGCCTCATTTAAATTGTACCCGCCCCCTCCTACTTACAAAATCAGCGCGAGTGGTAGGCTCCGCCCCCTGTGCGCCGCACCAAGCAGACATCGAGCTCCAAGGAGCTCGAGAATATCGCATTTTTTTTCAGGTGTCGTTTTCGGCGCGAAAAACAGGCGCCCAGCTCTGAGGGGCGCCTTTTTCGCCGCCTGTGGAAACTTGGGGCCACAGTGCGGAGAGGCGGAAGAAAGCGGCGGTGAGCTGGAACCCATACAGTAAACAGCTTTTGGGATAACTCAACTATGGAGAGCCCGGACTATCAAATTGGAATGAATACTGATTCCAATGAGATGCATCAAATCTCCCCCCACCCCACCGGCCCCTGGTCAGTCAAACATTACAGGAGATAAATACTTTAAAATAAACTATACTGTGCTACAGTTGTAATAATCTCAGGAAAAAAATCAAAGCTGCAGTTCCTTAAATTTTGGGGTTTTCTAGTTTAGGCTTTGATTAAATCATATGCAAAGTTTGGAAGTCTGCTTTTAAAAGGCTTATTCTCGCCAAGAGTTCTTCAAAAGTCTGCTGTTGTTAAAAATGTAATTTAACTCTCACTTCTGCGCGATTTACACCAGTAAACCCCTGACCATCAGTTCATGTTCCCCTTTTTTAAAATATTTATTTCCATTGATGTTTCTCATGCAACGGTTTAAGGAAATACGTGCCACAGTCTTCATGTGGTGTTTCCAGTCGCAGTCTCTCCAGATCTGAGCCTGTGCTTTAAGAGCCACTCATCAGGGAGTGAATGCAGGCTAATGCACTGACATTACAAGATATGGAACCCCCTCCACGTCCAGCACCATGGTGGAACACAAACCTCTACACAGCAAACATCTGGGTGAAACATCCGTGCACCTCTGGCAGCTAGCGAAGATGGGAGTACCGGGCAGCCACACCCTCAAAGCCTCCTTGATAAAGTGCAACATCCTCACCAACACCTGGGAATCTCTGGCCAAAGACCGCCCTAAGTGAAGGTAAAGCATCCTGGAGGGCGCTGAGCACCTCGAGTCTCATCGCCACGAGCATGCAGAAAGCAAGCGCAGGCAGCGGAAAGAGCGTGCGGCAAACCAGTCCCACCCACCCTTTCCTTCAACTACTGTCTTTCCCACGTGTGACAGAGACTGTAATTCCCATATTGGACTGTTCAGTCACCTGAGAACTCACTTTTAGAGTGGAAGCAAATCTTCCTGATCTCAAGCCCTTTGATGACCAGGCAGTCTGCTGCCTATTTGTGGACCCTACACAAGACCCAGACAAATGTCCGCACCAGTAAGAGGGGAGTGGTGGACCAACAATTGCCTCGAGATGTGCCACAATGCTCCAACACTACAAGGGCCATCAGCGGACCCGACAGCAAAATCTAGGAGCCGTAACCCAAATGCTCTCGATACAGCGCATTGCCTGAGAACGCCGCACCGATCCTTCAGACGCGACCTTCGGCCTCCTGCTGAGGTTAGCGCCGGAAAGAGTGCGTTACACCAGCGATTCTCCAGTCTGCTCCGCTCACGTGAATTAGCAGGCAGCGCCAAAATGCGGGTCGTGGCCGCACTGTTTGTGCGGGGCAGGCGTTGGCCATGGCCCCGGCAGATTGCCGGCCTACTTGAATTTCGAAGCCGTTAAATCTCAAAAGGGAGGCTTTAATGGAGATGATTTTGGCCGATCAATCCGCTCTCGGGAAGGAGATGGCTCGGTCACTGGAATCTGTTCAGGAGGCTGCGTGACTTTCATTTTTGACCCGCGGATTCCCGGGCCTCAGCAATCCCGGCAGGTAACAGGAGGCGAGAAGGGCCGGATCGGTGAGGTGTGTGCTCATATTGCATTGTCTGTGGGCCAGCAGCAGCAGTGGTTCCTCCACACCCAACAGGCCTACCTGCACACGGCCAGACTTCCATCAGCAGCTGACCGCCCGCCTCTCCCACATTGTCCGGTCCTCCCCCTGACCCCTGCCTGACCCCATGTGATGGCCTCCCCCCCGCCCCGCCGCGCGATATCGGTCAGAACTAACGGTCAGCCGTTAGCGCGATGTCTGACATTTGGCCCGCCACCCGACAGTCAGGCTGTCAATCTGGCTGGCTGTCCGGGCGGGAAACCTGGTGAAAAGCTTTAAAAATACATCCTGGGATTAACTTCCACTGCAACCTCACATCAGCGTTTCCCCTCTGAAAATCCTAACCCCACCCCACCTCTCTCTCTCTCTCTTTTACTCGGGGCCATGAAATGTGTCAGCTTGGCTCAGTTGTGCCAGCGTGGTTACAATCTTGGACCTAAGTCAGAAGCTGCTGGGTGCGGTCCCACTGCAGGCCTCAGGCACATCCAGAGAAGGAGGAAATGCTGTATTGTTGGATAGCTCATCTTATTGGCTGAGATGCTAAATTGAGGTCTGAACTGAAATCCCACTGTGGAACTTGCACTCACCCAGGGCACTGCCACTGGCCCAGGATGATTTGCTGAGCTTAGCTATTAGAATTTTTATAATTTCAGTGGGGACCCAATGTGATGCTTACCTAAATTAGGGACCCTACCTCAGGATAAGATGGAAAATCACTGCTTCAACTCTTGAACTTCCTCTGCAGCTGCCTCAGATTCAGCTGGACACTACTGTGAACCATAATCAATCCCCCGAGGAGAAAATAAGTCTTAAATTCTCCTCTAGGCCCTCTACCCTAACCCCGTAGCCTGAAGCATATTTCAGTCAGAATGGGAAATCAGGCAGAATGAGAGGAACATTTCTGCCTCGTGTCTGCTTGTTCCTGGCAAACATTAAAGATCCCGTGGTGCTATTCAAAGAAGTAAGTAGGGAATTTTACCAACGTCCTGGATAATAGTCCTCCCTCAATTACTGTCACAGAAGCAGGTCAACTGGTCATTCATCCAATTGCTGTTTGTAGAGTCCTGCTATGTTCAAAATGAATGACTGCAGAATTTGCCTATTAAGCAACAACAACTGTACTTATAAACATGTGAAATACTTTGGGATATTTTTCGATGAATGGAAGTTTTTTTTTACAAATGTGTATATCTGGATCCAAATAGGTAGTTTAAAAAGAGAGAAAAATATTACATTGCATTGCTGAGATCATGGTGCCGCAGACACAGCACTCGGTGTAAAGTCCATTTACTCATAGAATAACTATGATGATAAGAAATAGAAGCAGGAGTAGGCCATACGGCCCCTCGAGCCTACTCCACCATTTAATACAATCATGGCTGATCTGATCATGGACTCAGGTCCACTTCCCCGCATGCTCTCCATAACCCCTTATTCCCTTATTGTTAAAGAAACTGTATATTTTTGTCTTAAACTTATTCAATGTCCCAGCTTCCACAGCTCTCTGAGGCAGCGAATTCCACAGATCCACAACCCTCAGAGAAGAAATTTCTCCTCATCTCAGTTCTAAATGGGCGGCCCCTTATTTTAAGATTATGCCATCTAGTTCTAGTCTCCCCTAACAGTGGAAACATCCTCTCTGCATCCACCTTGTCAAGCTCCCTCATAATTTTATATGTTTCTATAAGATCACCTCTCATTCTTCTGAATTCCAATGAGTAGAGGCCCAACCTACTCAACCTTTCCTCACAAGGCAACTCCCTCATCTCTGGAATCAACCTAGTGAACCTTCTCTGCCTCAAAAGCAAGTATATCCATTTGTAAATATGGAAACCAAAACTGCACGCAGTATTCCAGGTGTGGCCTCACCAATATCCCATACAACTGTATCAAGACTTCCCTGCTTTTATACTCCATCCCCTTTGCAATAAAGGCCAAGATTCCATTGGCCTTCCTGATCACTTGCTGTACCTGCATTCTAACCTTTTGTGTTTCATGCACAAGTATCCCCAGGTCCCGCTGTACTTTGCAATCTTTCTCCATTTAAATAATAACTTGTTCTTTGATTTTTTTCTGCTAAAGTGCATGACCTCACACTTTCCAACATTATACTCCATCTGCCAAATTTTTGCCCACTCACTTGGGGTTGAGTAGAGTTTTGTAGCAGGAAGTTCATGGCTGTTCCAGGATACAGTCGTTCCAAAGAAGTTCCTCTGTAGTGACAGCACTCCTTTAAGGTTCTTAATGTACATATCATACAATCTTTTAAAACTACATCTCATTTATTTTGCCACAAATGAAATAGAATTAATATTGTCCCTGTCATTAGGGCCAAAGAAATGGGAAATCCAAGCAGAGGGAGGCTCCACCTTTGGCCATGCCCTCTTCCTGATAGTGGCCTTTGTTTTGGGGGTATGTGGAATCTCTGCCTCTAAATAAGGTCACAGGAAACTCCCAGGTAGCGCCATATCTAGGCCTCAGTGGTGTTTTAAGCCTTTCTAGAGTTACGAAACGTCTTAGGCCCAGGTTCAGAGAAACATTCCCAATTGCAGCAGTATGAATTTCTGTTCCACACACCAGCCATCTTCATGGTCTCTCTGGTTATGATTGCAAATTATTAACCGTTTTGTGCTGTGGGACCATCCATAGTATGAATTGGGTTGAGACAATTCCATCTACTGTTACATTTTCAAAGGCAAGTAATGAATTTTATTTCAACACACTCACTTAAAAAGGTTTAAAAATAACAAAAAGGTTTATTATATGCAAGGTGAATGTTTGCTTTGCACTATATAGTGTAACATTCAGGTAAGGTTATTTCTCTTACATTGTGCACAAAAAATGGAAATACTTTATTACTAGAAAAAAGAAAATATTTCATATTTTCCCTTGTGACATTTACAGAGAGAGGGGAAGCCACTTCTAAGATACAACCATGACCAATTTTGACTTGTTTTTGAGACAGTTAGCAGCAACCATAATAGAAGAATTCTGAAATCTCTTGGACTGGATTTTCGGTCTGTTGCTGCCTCTGTTCACGCCCCGGTTGGGCGGTAATGGTGGCGGAAAGTACTTCTGGGCAGGCGGCCAGCTTCCGGCACCCTGCCGGGACATTTGGTGCCAGTTTTGCGGGGGCACGGAGCAGTACCGCCTGGGAGAGTCTAGCCGGTGTGCAATGCCCCTGGTTGTGGCACTGTTTGGATATTTGATCTGCATGCGATCTGTAGCGCGCCCTAGTGTGATCGCCTGTGAAAGCTGGCGGTCCGACCTGAGGTAAGTGTGATTGTTTTTAATTTTTTTATTTTTTCCATTTATGTTGATGTGGCGTCAGTAATGTATTGGGAATGTTTTTATTGGGTTGTCTTGCCAATTTTTATTTTTCCAGGGAAGCCTCTCTTAGGCCGCTCCGGGGCCAGCTGTTTAGCTCAGGGTTTTTAGTTGCATATCCAGCCTTGTGCCCTAAAAGAGGTGTGGAACACCTCCCTTAGCACTCCGCTCCACACTCAGGGCCCAGTTGATGAATTTGTGGCAGCAGACGCAAACTATTTCCCGGCGCCTCCTGGATTAATACCGCAAAAGAGGCGCGACCGAATTTCCACCCCCTACCGTTTAATGTTCACACAAATCAGTGGACATGGGGATGGAAGGAGTAGCACAAGGGCACCTGGCTGGCAGCCATGGCAGCATCAGCAGCAGTTCTGTGCCATCATGTAGACCATCACAAATGATGCAAGGGGCCACTTCTGAAAACAAATGCACCAAAGGAGACCCCAGCACTGGTGCAAACTCTTTCTGTTATTTGCAGAAACAGCTAGACAACCTCTCGTATCCTATGAATTGTGCCAGTTGGCTATGCCAGCACTACTCATTTAGCTAGGGAAGCACTTGGTGGGAGGGCACATTCACAATGACCACAGAACTTTACAACATACAGAGGCAACCACAACAGCAAAACACATGCACAACTAGTAGGCAGAACTGAATAAAACTCATTCCCTTTCAATATAATTTGCAGTCTGCATTCTTCAATTATATGTAAGATAAACATCAGTTACTCAGAAACCAAACAAAGAAAGTAGCTGACCCCTATAATGGCCCTTGTGTTTCCCTGGAAGTCCTCTGTAGCTAAAGAGTTCAATCTTTACTTACACTAGCAGTGCATGGCAGATGGTTAACTGTCAGTGTCTAGGACATCCTGTTAGTGCAGTACTTTGGTATACAGAAACCCTTCTGCCACAGAGTGGAAGACGGTGGGCTCTCACTCTGTTTCTCCAGCTGGCAAGGTTGTGATCTTCACCCCAGCAACCTGGGGTAGGTACTTACCTGGGGAAGGAGGATGAATTGGCCTAGACCACTTTCTAATAGCCGCTTATGCAAAACAGCATCAGCAGTGGCACACCGGTATGTTTCCTGTCTGCTTTTTAAAAGAAAAACTTACATTTATATAGCGCCGTTCATGACCTCAGGACATTCCAAAATGTTTTACAGCCAATGAAGAACTTTATGAAGTGTAATCACTGTTGTAATGTGGGAAACAAGGCAGCAATGTGTGCACAGCAAGATCCCACAAGTAGCAATGTGATAATGACCACATTTTTCAGTAATGTTGGTTGAGGGCTAAATATTGGGCAGCACACCGGGGAGAGCTTGGCTGCTCTTCTTCAAATATTGCTACAGGATCTTGTAGGGAGGCAGCTGGGACCTCGGTTTAACGTATCATCCGAATGACGGCACCTCCAACAGTGCAACACTCCCTCAGTACTGCACTGGAAAGTCAGCCTAGATTTTTGTGCTCAAGCCTCTGGAGTAGAACTTGAATCCACAACCTTCTGACTCAGAGGCGAGGGTGCTACCAATAAGCCACAACTGACACCTGCAAGTTCAGAAGAATGTAACATTTTAAAAGAAGTTTCTCTCTTTTAACAATTGAGGAAGTAAGTAAGTAACGTGTGTTATATGGTTTCCTGACACATTGATGCTGCCATTCACTGGATCACAGTGTAGCAGGTCGTGGCTTTAGATCCACAGTTCCCTACAGAGTGAATTCCTTGATTATTGAGAAAAGTGGAGACCAGAGAAGGAGAAAGCACAGGGTTACTGTCACTATGGGTGAGTCTTGTGTACTGTCTGATGACAGCACAAGATGAATACAGGTATTAGTAAAGGCATGGAAGCAGTGGAGTGGTATGAAGCAAAGCTAGCTTAAGAAATAAAAAAATAATTTGGAAGTGAACCATGTAATAAAAGGAATTAATCTCTCTTTAATCTACCGAGTTAAAATTACTGTGCCAATTTTACTATGGTAATTACCAATTTACACTACCTATAGCTCTGTGACAATATCAAAATTTGCAGATAAGCTCGTAACAATTTCTGAAGAGGTACGTACAGGGATGCATAGAGCCACCCAAAGGAAGAGACAGAGTTGAGGAAATATATTGTGAAACATAATAATGTCCTTAGCTGTAAATACACAGCCCCACATTATTTTCCTCTTCCCCACAGCCCACTGTGTTAAAATCAATAATCATTACAGTGCAACAAGATATCAGAAACAACAACTTGCATTCATATAGTTCCTTTTAAAGTAGAAAAATGTCCCCAGGGGCTTCACAGAGGTGTGAGAAAAACAGATGTAATTGGGAACTCACTTAAATATTCCAACTGGTAATTGGTGCATTTGAGAACTGAACGAGAAAATCAGGTTTGACACTAAATGGATGGTGAATTAGGATAGATAATCTCCAGCTGTACCTGTTCTATTTGGTTAAGAACATAAGAACATAAGAAATGGGAGCAGGAGTATCATACGACCACTCGAGCCTGCTCCACCATTCAATAAGATCATGTCTGATCTGATCCTGGACTCAGCTCCACTTCCTTGCCCGCTTCCCATAACACTTTACTCCCTTATCGCTCAAAGATCTGTCTATCTCTGCCTTAAATATGTTCAATGACCCAGCCTCCACAGCTCTCTGGGGCAGAGAATTCCGTAGATTTACAACCCTTTGAGAGAAGAAATAGCTCCTCATCTCAGTTTTAAATGGGTGGCCCCTTATTCTAAGACTATATCCCCTAGTTTTAGTTTCTCCTGTGAGTGGAAATATCCTCTCTGCATCCATCTTGTCGAGCCCCTCATTATCTTATAAGTTCCAATAAGATCGCCTCTCATTCTTTTGAACTCCAATGAGTATAGGCCCAACCTACTCAACCTATCTTCATAAGTCAACCCCCTCATCTCCAGAATCAACGTAGTGCATCTTTTCTGGCAGTCTCCAATGCAAGTATATCCTTCCTTAAATACAGAGACCAAAACTGTACGCAGTACTCTAGGTGTGGCCTCACCAATACCCTGTACAGTTGTAGCAGGACTTATCTGCTTTTATACTCCATCCCCCTTGCAATAAAGGCCAACATTCCATTTGCCTTTCTGATTATTTGCTGTACCTGCTTACTAACTTTTTGTGTTTCATGCCCAAGGACCCCCAGGTCTCTCTGTACTGCAGCACTTTGCAATTTTTCTCCATTTAAATTATAATTTGCTTTTGTATTATTTCTGCCAAAGTGGATAACCTCACATTTTCCCACATTATACTCCATCTGCCAAATTTTTGCCCACTCACTTAACCGTTTTTGTGTCCTCCTAACAATTTGGCTTCCCACCCATCTTTGTACCATCAGCAAACTTGGCTACATTACACTTGGTTACATCCACCTTACGCCCATTTATTGGGAATAACCAATCATAAAATTTAGTAAAATAATGGATGGATATTGACCGCCAAAGGTGGAACTGAACACAGATTTGAGTGAAGTATCCAATGAGTTGCTGCTCACAAAAAAGTACCAAGAACGATACAAATTAAAATATATTTTTGTTGTGTTTAACCACTTCAGATTAAATTGCTACACCCATCTTTACAAAATTCAAATCGTTTTTTTCAGTGCAAAACCACATTTACCAGGTTGGTAATCTTGAAGTGGAAAAAAGAGGAACAAGTATGGAAACTGTGGAGCCCGCTGTGTAATATCCTTTTTATTTGCAACACTGGGGATAATTTTACCTGCACTTTCTCCTTCGTTTAATATATTATTTGTTTGTTGTCTTTCAGGAAATTACTATAAATTGTGAAGGTCAACTAAATGAAAAAAATTCAACATGATGTCTATTTTTGCTTATTTTCAATACTTAAAAAAAAAAAATTTTTCCTTCCAAACACATTAGACCTGTATAATAAGCTTTGAAATGTTTGTAATTAAAATGTTATCTTCTCTATTTGCTGTTCAGAACAACACACAGACTTCAATGGAAAGTAAAATTGGGTGGGATGTAAAATGGGTGGCCAATCCAATCCTTTCAGTTTCCCACTGGACAGGTTAGGTTAGAATTACCCATGAGATCTAGCTGCGAAATGGTCAGATCCTGTCCTGAAAACTATGGGCTCAATTTTGCCCAAGCCCATTTTCTGGCATATTGCCAAAGTTACGTCGGGATTTTAGGTCCAGAAATGCGCCAGAAAAACATGTCCAAACTTTCCCGATCTTTATACTGCAATCCGGAGCTGGCCAGTCGCCTCGGGGGGTGGAGCCTGCTGATTGCACCGAAAAACGCTGCAGTGCCTTCTGCGCATGCGCGGGAAAAAAACCTTGCGTTTTTGACGTCGCTGAAATGGACGTGCATGTCCAGTACAGCTCCGAGTGAGTGCCTTCCTGGTCTGCTGTGGCCCCGAGTGAGTGCCTTCCTGGTCTGCTGTGGCCCCGAGTGAGTGCCTTCCTGGTCTGCTGTGGCCCCGAGTGAGTGCCTTCCTGATCCACTGTGGCCCCGACTGAGTGCCTTCCTGGTCCACTGTGGCCTGAGTGAGTGCCTTCCTGGTCCACTGTGGCCCCGAGTGAGTGCCTTCCTGGTCCACTGTGGCCCCGAGTGAGTGCCAGTCCTGGTCCACTGTGGCCCTGAGTGAGTGCCTTCCTGGTCCACTGTGGCCCTGAGTGAGTGCCTTCCTGGTCCGCTGTGGCCCCGAGTGAGTGCCGTCCTGGTCCGCTGTGGCCCCGAGTGAGTGCCTTCCTGGTCCACTGTGGCCCTGAGTGAGTGCCGTCCTGGTCCTGGTCCACTGTGGCCCCGAGTGAGTGCCGTCCTGGTCCACTGTGGCCCCGAGTGAGTGCCTTCCTGGTCCACTGTGGCCCTGAGTGAGTGCCGTCCTGGTCCTGGTCCGCTGTGGCCCCGAGTGAGTGCCAGTCCTGGTCCGCTGTGGCCCTGAGTGAGTGCCTTCCTGGTCCACTGTGGCCCTGAGTGAGTGCCTTCCTGGTCCTCTGTGGCCCCGAGTGAGTGCCGTCCTGGTCCACTGTGGCCCTGAGGGAGTGCCTTCCTGGTCCACTGTGGCCCTGAGGGAGTGCCTTCCTGGTCCACTGTGGCCCCGAGTGAGTGCCGGTCCCGGTCTGCTGTGGCCCTGAGTGAGTGCCTTCCTAGCCCACTGTGGCCCTGAGTGAGTGCCTTCCTAGCCCACTGTGGCCCTGAGGGAGTGCCTTCCTGGTCCACTGTGGCCCTGAGGGAGTGCCTTCCTGGTCCACTGTGGCCCCGAGTGAGTGCCGGTCCTGGTCTGCTGTGGCCCTGAGTGAGTGCCGTCCTGGTCCACTGTGGCCCTGAGTGAGTGCCTTCCTAGCCCACTGTGGCCCCGAGTGAGTGCCTTCCTGGTCTGCTGTGGCCCCGAGTGAGTGCCGGTCCCGGTCTGCTGTGGCCCTGAGTGAGTGCCGTCCTGGTCCACTGTGGCCCTGAGTGAGTGCCTTCCTGGTCCGCTGTGGCCCCGAGTGAGTGCCTTCCTGGTCCGCTGTGGCCCTGAGTGAGTGCCGTCCTGGTCCGCTGTGGCCAGAGTGAGTGCCTTCCTGGTCCGCTGTGGCCCCGAGTGAGTGCCTTCGTGGTCCACTGTGGCCCAGAGTGAGTGCCGTCCTGGTCCACTGTGGCCCAGAGTGAGTGCCGTTCTGGTCCACTGTGGCCCTGAGTGAGTGCCTTCCTAGCCCACTGTGGCCCCGAGTGAGTGCTGGTCCTGGTCCACTGTGGCCCTGAGTGAGTGCTGGTCCTGGTCCACTGTGGCCCTGAGTGAGTGCCGTCCTGGCCCGCTGTGGCCAGAGTGAGTGCCTTCCTGGTCCGCTGTGGCCCCGAGTGAGTGCCTTCCTGGTCCACTGTGGCCCTGAGTGAGTGCCGTCCTGGTCCACTGTGGCCCAGAGTGAGTGCCGTTCTGGTCCGCTGTGGCCCCGAGTGAGTGCCTTCCTGGTCCACTGTGGCCCTGAGTGAGTGCCGTCCTGGTCCACTGTGGCCCAGAGTGAGTGCCGTTCTGGTCCACTGTGGCCCTGAGTGAGTGCCTTCCTGGTCCGCTGTGGCCCCGAGTGAGTGCTGGTCCTGGTCCACTGTGGCCCTGAGTGAGTACTGGTCCTGGTCCACTGTGGCCCTGAGTGAGTGCCTTCCTGGTCCACTGTGGCCCCGAGTGAGTGCCGTCCTGGTCCTGGTCCACTGTGGCCCAGAGTGAGTGCCATCCTGGTCCACTGTGGCCCCGAGTGAGTGCCGTCCTGGTCCACTGTGGCCCTGAGTGAGTGCCGTCCTGGTCCACTGTGGCCCTGAGTGAGTGCCGTCCTGGTCCTGGTCCACTGTGGCCCCGAGTAAGTGCCGGTCCCGATCCGCTGTGGCCCTGAGTGAGTGCCGGCCTGGTCCACTGTGGCCCCGAGTGAGTGCCTTCCTGGTCCACTGTGGCCTGAGTGAGTGCCTTCCTGGTCCACTGTGGCCCCGAGTGAGTGCCTTCCTGGTCCACTGTGGCCCCGAGTGAGTGCCTTCCTGGTCCACTGTGGCCCTGAGTGAGTGCCTTCCTGGTCCACTGTGGCCTGAGTGAGTGCCTTCCTGGCCCACTGTGGCCCTGAGTGAGTGCCTTCCTGGTCCACTGTGGCCCTGAGTGAGTGCCTTCCTGGTCCACTGTGGCCCCGAGTGAGTGCCTTCCTAGCCCACTGTGGCCCTGAGTGAGTGCTGGTCAATGCGTTCCCTCTCCCGCCGACCCTCTCCAGTCCCCGAGTGAGTGCCTTCCCGGTCCACTCCGCTTCCCGCCCCTAGCCCAGGCCGAATGGCCTCCAATTTACTTACCTGCGCCAATTTTTTAAACTCTCCACAAGGGTTTTCTTGAAAGGTCATATACGCTGGCCTAAGCAGAAATGGAGTAACTAGCAGCTGGCCAAAGTTCACTAAATGGCCAGAATTGGCGTAGGTGGCTGGTTATGCCCCCTTTGGATGAAAAAAATTACCTAAAAAAAAAGTTACTAAATGAGTTATGCTGGTGCAAATTGATTGAGGAAACTGGATTTTTAAGTTTGGCCAGAAAAAGCACCTGCTCAAAAAAAACAGCGCAAATCACTGTGGAAAATGGAGCCCTATATTACCACTGAGTTTGTGTGCCAGGAATCAAAAAGCAGGCTCCGATTGACAATAACTTTCCACATATATCTCAAGTTAAGATGTGCTTTCTGACAATGAATTGTCAATCACTGTATATGTCAGAATCATACATACCAATCTAGAGAACAAGCAATAACTGACCAAGACTTCAACAAAATGGCAATTCTAAACTGATCTTGATTATTAGTTTATGACATGTGAAAACAAATAGTTACATCAGCTTTGTAACTTCATTTGTAGATATACGTGATCATCTTCATCTAGTATTTGTAAATGGCCCAGAAAACACACAGAAAATATATTCTAGTGAAAAAGAAGGGCGGTAAGAGAAAGATAACCAGCCGTGGATAACCAAGGAAATAAAGGAGAGTATCAAATCAAAGAACAATGCGTATAAGGTGGCCAAGGTTATTGGGAAACTAGAAGATTGGGAAAATTTTAAACAACAGCAAAGAATGAATAAAAAAAGCAATAAAGAAAGGAAAGATAGATTACAAAGGTAAACTTGCGCAAAACATAAAAACAGATAGTAAAAGCTTTTACAGATATATAAAACGGAAAAGAGTGACTAAAGTAAATGTTGGTCCCTTAGAAGATGAGAAGGGGGATTTAATAATGGGAAATGTGGAAATGGCTGAGACTTTAAACAATTATTTTGCTTCGGTCTTCACAGTGGAAGACACAAAAACCATGCCAAAAATTGCTGGTCACAGGAATGTGGGAAGGGAGGATCTTGAGACAATCACGATCACTAGGGGGGTAGTGCTGGACAGGCTAATGGGACTCAAGGTAGACAAGCCCCCTGGTCCTGATGAAATGCATCCCAGGGTATTAAAAGAGATGGCGGAAGTTATAGCAGATGCATTCGTTATAATCTACCAAAATTCTCTGGACTCTGGGGAGGTACCAGCGGATTGGAAAGCAGCTAATGTAACGCCTCTGTTTAAAAAAGGGGGCAGACAAAAGGCAGGCAACTATAGGCTGGTTAGTTTAACATCTGTAGTGGGGAAAATGCTTGAAACTATCATTAAGGAAGAAACAGCGGGACATCTAGATAGGAATAGTGCAATCAAGCAGACGCAGCATGGATTCATGAAGGGGAAATCATGTTGAACTAATTTACTGGAATTCTTTGAGGATATAACGAGCATGGTGGATGGAGGTGGACCGATGGATGTGGTGTATTTAGATTTCCAAAAGGCATTCGATAAGGTGCCACACAAAAAGTTACTGTAGAAGATAGAGGTACGTGGAGTCAGAGGAATTGTATTAGCATGGATAGAGAATTGGCTGGCGAACAGAAAGCAGAGAGTCGGGATAAATGGGTCCTTTTTATGTTGGAAATCGGTGGTTAGTGGTGTGCCACAGGGATCGGTGCTGGGACCACAACTGTTTACAATATACATATATGACCTGGAAGAGGGGACAGAGTGTAGTGTAACAAAATTTGCAGATGACACAAAGATTAGTGGGAAAGCGGGTTGTGTAGAGGACACAGAGAGGCTGCAAAGAGATTTGGATAGGTTAAGCGAATGTGCTAAGGTTTGGCAGATGGAATACAATATCGGAAAGTGTGAGCACATCCACCTTGGGGAAAAAAAACAGTAAAAGGGAATATTATTTGAATGGGGAGAAATTACAACATGCTGAGGTACAGAGGGACCTGGGGATCCTTGTGCATGAAACTCTTTTGAGTTTACCTGAAAATAAACATAAACATTAAAACCATGCCACCCGCCTGGGTGACACAGCAGACATTTTCAAAGCCCCTTTTTTTTTCTTTCTTTTTTTTGGGGCGCTAAAATCAAATTTTTCCAGTGCCCCCTATAAAAGGGGAGGGGGACACTAAAAGCACCGGCAATGAAAACAAATTAAACTTTAAAACGTAAAATCAAATTAAAATTTGGTTGCCGGGCGTGATGATGCACTCCAGTCCCTCCGGTGCCCACCTCTTGCGGAAGGCCGCAAGCGTACCGGTGGACACCGCGTGCTCCATCTCCAAGGACACCCTGGACCGGATGTAAGAGCGGAAGAGAGGCAGGCAGTCAGGTTGAAAGACCCCCTCGACCGCCCGCTGCCTGGACCGGCTGATGGCACCCTTGGCCGTGCCCAGGAGCAGTCCTACGAGGAGGCCTTCGGACCTACCCGCTCCCCTCCGCACAGGGTGCCCAAAGATCAGGAGAGTGGGACTGAAGTGCAGCCAGAATTTCAGGAGCAGCCCCTTCAAATAATGGAACAGGGGCTGCAACCTCGTGCACTCGATAAAAACATGGAACACGGACTCCTCCAGACCGCAGAAATTGCAGGCGGCCTGGGAGTCCGTGAACCGGCTTAAAAATTTATTGCACGGCACTGCTCCGTGCACCACCCTCCAGGCCAAGTCCCCGATGAATAGTGGGAGGACCCCTGCGTAGAGTGCCCTCCATCGGGGACCCCCGCCTCCTCCGGACGGCAAGATGGTACGCCATGGCGTGTCCGGACGGCCGGCGAGGATGGCAAAGTTGAGAGTGTGCAGGAGCAGCCCGTACAGGAAACCCCTCCGCGCGGAACTGAAAGGCACGGAGGGGATTTCCCCGAGGCGGCTCAAGTTGTGAGGCGCCGGCCCCTGAGGGAGGTTCCGGGGTTTGGCGCCGATGAGGAATTCCGTCCGGACGGGGGTCAGTTCGGACGGGATCTCCCCACGTGCTTGAGCCTCCTCGATGCACCTAACGGAGTCAGGGCCCAGAGCTGTTTTTAGTGACTCGATGGCATCGGCCGCGTGGCGGACGTTGGCAGAGTTTAGGTGCCGCGCCAGCGTGTCTGGCGCCATCCAGCCCGCTCCTCCGCCATCGAGCAGGTCCCTGACCCTGGTCACCTCACCAGCCACAGCCCTCTCTTCCGACCGCCACATAAAACCTCGGTCGTGGAGGTACGGATTCCCGAGCAGCGGCTCCTGCAGGACGGCCGCCACTCCAGCCGGCGGAGAGCTGCGCTTGGTGGAGACTTTGTTCCAGACCCTGATGAGTTCCCTGTAAAAGACAGGCAGCTCCCGGAGGGCGGTCCTGGCACCCCCCAAGTTCACAAACAGGAGCTGCGTGTCATAATTGAGGTCGCACTGCTGGCGGAAGAAATACCTCGCCAGAGCACACCATCTAGGAGGGGGCTCGACGTAAAGGTATCTCTGCAGGGTCTGAAGACGGAAAGTCGCGAGCTGGGCGCTGACGCACACCAACGACTGACCGCCCTCCTCAAGCGGGAGACTCAAGACTGCAGCAGAGACCCAGTGCTTCCTGTTGTTCCAGAAGAAGTCCACCAGCTTCTTCTGTATCTTGGCGACAAACGCAGGGGGAGGGGTCAAAGTGACCAGCCGGTACCACAACATTGCGGCCACCAGCTGGTTTATGACTAGCGCTCGACCCCTGTAGGACAGCACTCGGAGCAGTCCTGTCCAGCGCCCTAGGCGAGCGGCGACCTTGGCCTCCAGCTCCTGCCAGTTCGCCGGCCAGGCTCCCTCGTCGGGGCTAAGGTAGACTCCCAGATAGAGGAGATGGGTCGTGCTCCAGGCAAAAGGCCTGAGCTCCTCCGGCAGGGAGTCCACCCGCCACTGACCCACCAGGAGTCCGGAACATTTCTCCCAGTTGATCCTGGCGGAGGACGCGGCCGAGTAAATCTCCTGGCACTCACGCATCCTCCGCAGGTCAGCGGGATCCTCTACCGCGAGGAGCACGTCATCGGCGTAAGCCGAGAGGACGGCCTCCACGCCCGGCCCTTGCAGAGCCAGTCCCGTCAACCTCGTCCGCAAGAGGCGCAGGAAAGGCTCCACGCAAACGGCGTATAACTGGCCGGACACGGGGCATCCCTGGCGCACCCCTCTCCTAAAGCGAAGGGGCGCCGTCAAGGACCCGTTAACCTTAATCAGACACTCCGCGGCGGCGTACAAAAGTCGGATCCGGGCGACGAAATGCGTCCCGAACCCGAAAGCGCGCAGAGTTCCGAGCAGATAGTCGTGATCCACCCTGTCGAACGCCTTCTCTTGGTCGAGGGATAGGAAGGCGACCGACAGACCAGCCTCCTGGGAACAATGGATGAGGTCCCGGACCAGATGGATGTTATCGTGGATTGTCCGGCCCGGGACCGTGTAGGACTGGTCGGGGTGGATCATGTGGTCCAGCACGGCACCAAGGCGAGCAGACATCGCCCTGGCGAAGATTTTGTAGTCCGTGCTGAGGAGGGAGACCGGGCGCCAGTTCTTAAGGAGGCGGAGATCGCCCTTCTTAGGCAGCAGGACGATGACTGCCCTGCGCCAAGAGAGGGGCATCTCCCCGGTCGCCAGACTTTCCCCCAGGACCCGCGCGTAGTCGCCCGCAGGACGTCCCAGAACGCCCTGTGGAACTCCACGGTCAGCCCGTCCAACCCCGGGGATTTTCCCCTCGAGAGCCGGGCGAGGGCACCGGTCAGCTCCGCCAGGCTTAGCGGAGCTTCCAGATTTTCGCCGCCCTCCGGGCTGACCTTCGGCAGGTCCTCCCACAAAACGCTACGCGCTTCCTCGCTGGACGGATCCGGAGAGAACAGAGCCCCGTAATATTCACGGGCCCTGTTGTTGACGCCCTCCGGATCCGAGACGAGAGAGCCGTCATCAGCCAGCAGCGTCAAGAGCTGCTTACGGACACTCTGCCTTTTTTCCAGCGAGTAGAAGAAGGGGGAGCCGCGGTCCAGATCCCGCAGGAACCGGATCCGCGACCTCACGAACGCGCCTCGGGACCCGATGAGCTGCAGGTCCTTCAGCGCGGCCTTCTTCGCTTCGTACACCGTCCGCAGGGCCGGGTCCGGGACGACTTGACCGAGACGGACTTCCAGGTCGAGCACCTCTTTTTCTAGGCGCCCGACTCTGGCCGCCCGCCTCTTGGTCAACCCCCTCGTGTACTCTTGACAGAAGACGCGGACGTGAGCCTTGCCCACGTCCCACCATAGCCTCAAGGAGGGGAAGCCCCCCTGCTTCCTTCTCCAGTCGGACCAGAATCGACGGAACGAGTCCTGGAACCGCACGTCCTCCAGCAGCCGGTTGTTAAAGTGCCAGTACGCGGACCCCGTCCTCGCGCGGAGCGAAGCGAGCTCCGCCCACACCAGGTGGTGGTCCGAACACGGCACCGGCCGCATGGAGGCCGCCGGGACGCAGGAAACGTACGCCCGAGACACGTAAAGGCGGTCGACTCTAGACCATCCTACTCCAGGCCTCACCCAAGTAAAGGCGCTGGAGTCGGGGCGGAGATTTCGCCAGACGTCCACCAAGTCGAAGGACCCGACCAGGTCCCTCAACTTCTCCATCGCCGTCATGCACTGCGGGGCACCGGAGCGGTCCCTCGCCTCGAGGGTGCAGTTAAAATCCCCCCCGAGGACAATGCAGTCGCCGACGTCGACGGAGCCAAGAAGAGCGGACACCTCTTCAAAGAAGTGCGTTTGCTGCGGGCCGGGCTGAGGGGCGTACACGTTCACGAGATGGAGCGGCACGTCCCCCAGGCGAACCGTTACGTGCAGCAAGCGGCCTGGCACGGGCTCCTCGACCCCCAAGACCTCCGGCTGAAAATGCGGGCCCAGCAAGATGGCCACCCCACTAGAAATGGCGGTGAGGTGGCTCATGCGGACCTCTCCTTGCCATTCCAGGAGCCACGTGGCTTCGTCTCCCGGAACGGTGTGGGTTTCTTGCAGGAAGCACACCGCATATTTCCCCTCCCGCAGGAGCGAAAAATTGTCAAATCTACGGCGTGCCCCTCTGCCGCCGTTGATGTTGAGGCTGGCTATGGTTATCTTCATGGCAAAAGCATAGTGCAACCTCTACCTTAACCTATTGTGGGGGAGGGAGCGGAGTCTTTTGTTGAACTCCGCTCCCTCCGCAGCCCAGCGAGGAGTCCCTCGAGCTCGCGCAGCTCAAGGTGTTGCGCGTTTGTCAAGGGCCCGCCCGCGGCCAAGGTTTTAACGGCGGCGCGGACGGACCCCTTGATCAGCTCTGGCTCGGACCATTTTTCCAGGGCCAGTCGGGCTTGGTTGCAGTGACCCCGGCTCTGGGCCAAAAAGTCCCGGAGTTCCTTTGCAGGAATGAGGATGGTCTCGGCGGCCGCCGCGAGCAGATCCACCGCCTCGCTGGCGGTAGTCTCTAGGTCTTCACCTGCGTCCCCCACCGAGTCCCCGTCCTCCTCCGGGAGGTGGCCGCCAGCAGCCGGCCCATCGACCGCACAAGGTACGGCAAATGAACCGGCCGCTCCAATCGGCCCTGGCTCTGTCCTGATCCCACCCCAGGATCGTCGGCAGAGGAGTCCCCACTGGGCTCTTTTAAAAATGGTGCTGGGTCGGGAAATGACAGCGGAAGGGGTTCCCCCTCCGCCCCAGGAACCGGGGAACAAGGAGAGACCCGGCCATAGGAAATCCCCAGGCTCCCCAAGTGCACCAGCTCCAAAGTAAGGGGCAAGGGTGGGTGTTCCTCCCCCTCCCCGCTGCCACCCCCCGGCCCAGCATCTACAGTGTCATAATAAACATTTGTTTCATTTTCTGCCGGGTCGAGCGACTCCCGGGGGAACTTGTGTATTGGCTGGGCGGGCTCAGGTTCGGCCTTTTCGGCCCCGCCCGCCTCAGTCCCTGGGACGCCCGGCCCGGCGGCAATGCATTCCTCCGCGATCCCCACGCCCCCCACGACAGGCAGATCTTCCACGCCATCCCCGGGAGGCAGAGGCTGGGCAGCCTCGACTGTCTCACCCTCCCTGGGGACAGACTCCTCTCGCCTACAGCGCAGCTTGGGGGCGCTGGTTGGGGACGCGGGACACGCGGCGGGCACCGACTCCTCCGCGGAGGGATGTTGTTCCCCTTCCGCCTCATCGGAGCCGCGCCTCCTATGTTCCTGGGGGCGCGCGGAGGCAGGGAGACCTCCATGTCTGCCGAGGCCTCCCGCTCTGCACCCCCCTTTTCCTTTTCTTGCCCGCGCCCGGGCCCCTCTGTGGTGTTGTTCAAGGGCTCGGGCACGGGCTCGGGGCACCCCGCGCTCGCCGGTGACTGGGTTGGGCCGAGCGCGGTAAACAAATTGTCTGGCGCACCGAGGGGACCCGCCTCTGGATGTTTTGCCTTCTCCCGCGCCTTCCTTCCGATCGGATGCTCTTCCTCCCCGCCGCCGGAGGCCGTAATAGCAAGGGCCCCCGGCGATGCCCGCGCACCTCTGGCTCCCGGCACGCGGACGCAACTAGGGGGAGGGGTGGCGGCGGCGCCAGCCTTGGCCGCCTTCGGTGGTTTGGCGGCCTTGGAGGTGGGGCAGTTCTTGCGAATGTGCCCCACCTCTCTGCAGGCATCGCACCGCACGCCGTCCGACGTCCAGAAGACGCGGTAGGCAGTCCCCTCGTGCACCACATTAAAATAGCCCTCCGTCGTGTCCTCCCGCGCCAGCCGGACAAAGAGCTGGCGGCGGAAGGAGAACACGTGGCGCAGGCTGTTCTCCCTGAGGCCGAGCGGTATGGGGTTGATCCCCGACCTTACCTCCCCCAGTTGGTGTAGGTGAACGAGGAGGAGCTCAGCGGAAACAAAGGGCGGGACGTTTGACACGATGACCCTCTGCGCGGTGGCCTCGAGAGGGTCCACCAGCAGGAACGTCCCGCCCACCGTGAGCCCCTTTTCAAGGGCCAGGGACACCGCCCGCTCCGACCCCAGGAAGAACACGGCCTTCCCAGACATCTTGGAGGCTGCGACAATGGCCGAGGGGCCGACTACCCCAGCCATCGCCCGCACGCACTCCTCGATGGTCATTGTGGGGTGAGTGTAGCTCTTGACCCCGTGTTTTTTTGTGATTAATCTGAATGGTGGCAGGGCAGCGGGTGGCGCAGGAGGTGCCGTGGAAGCGGTTGCCACCTGCGCATATGTCCTTGCTGGCCCTGCCACCGGCGTGGATGGGGTCGCCATCACGGGGTCCCTTTAAGGGCTACACCCACCCCAAAGTCACAGGCCTTAATGGTCTTTATTGGCCTCTTGTATATTGACTGAGCAGAGGAGCCCTTAATGAGGCACACCTCTCCCCTAGTTGGCAATTGGGGAGGGGTCTTGCTCCCTCTGCTCAGTTGTCTCAATTGGTTTTTTTTAAATTAGGAGGAAGGGGCCTCAGAGAGAGAGGGGAGAAACAGAGTAACAGAGAAAGAGAGAGGGGGTGGGAAGTGGGGGGGAACTGCAAGGGCAGGTACCCCTCGCAGCTGTGGGTGGGTGCAATCCCCAGATGGCAAAACAAAAACACAGTCTTTGGGTTGGTCTTCAGGTGAGGGGAGAAGATGTCTTCACCTGGGGCAGCTCGAGCCACCAGGCACACACTCCTAATGATGTTTAATAGGGTGATTAAGGAAAATCTTCAGCCTGGTAGCTCCAGCTATCCCAGGCTAGGCAATTGGGGAGGGGGGGGGGGGTTCAGTTGTGTGTGGGGCCTAGTTGTAGCAAGGCCCCCACACACACTTCCACACACACACACCCCCCGCGATGTTCCGGCCCTCAGTGGTCTTCTTTCCTCCCCCCACCGATTCAACAAAGTCTTTTTGGGACTGCACCAATACACCCACCTGTGGAATGGTAGAGTCTCCCTCCTTCCACACTGGATGTTGTTGTTGTTGGTCTTTTCCCCCTCTCTCCAACTCTTTGCAGAATGGTAAAATGTTGTTAAAAAGTTTTCTTTTCTCCTCCTCTCCCTCTGGGTGAAAGTTGGTGGTGAAGCCCCTTCCTTCCTTCTCTTCCTGGGCTGTTCTCAGGGCTCTCCAGGCAGGAGCTAAGGTTGATAGCTGCTCCTCTCACTGCTCACAGCTCCAACTGAGCAGGACATGCCTCCACTGCTCCACGATTGGTCCTTGTGCATGAAACTCTTTTTGAGTCTACCTGCAAAACATAAAACATGTATCCGTGCCACCCGACCTGGGTGACACACCAGACATTTACAAGGCCCTTTTTTTCTTTTTTTTTTTTTTGGGCACTAAAATCAAATTTTTTCTTTTTTCCAGTGCCCCCTATAAAGGAGAGGGAGACACTAAAAGCACCGGCAATTAAAACAAATTAAACTTTAAAACGTAAAATCAATTAAAATTTGGTTGCCGGGCGTGATGATGCACTCCAGTCCCTCCGGTGCCCACCTCTCGCGGAAGGCCGCGAGCGTACCGGTGGACACCGCGTGCTCCATCTCCAAGGACACCCTGGACCGGATGTAAGAGCGGAAGAGAGGCAGGCAGTCAGGTTGAACGACCCCCTCGACCGCCCGCTGCCTGGACCGGCTGATGGCACCCTTGGCCGTGCCCAGGAGCAGTCCCACGAAGAGGCCTTCGGACCTACCCGCTCCCCTCCGCACAGGGTGCCCAAAGATCAGGAGAGTGGGACTGAAGTGCAGCCAGAATTTCAGGAGCAGCCTCTTCAAATAATGGAACAGGGGCTGCAACCTCGTGCACTCGATAAAAACATGGAACACGGACTCCTCCAGACCGCAGAAATTGCAGGCGGCCTGGGAGTCCGTGAACCGGCTTAAAAATTTATTGCACGGCACTGCTCCGTGCACCACCCTCCAGGCCAAGTCCCCGATGAATAGTGGGAGGACCCCCGCGTAGAGTGCCCTCCATCGGGGACCCCCGCCTCCTCCGGACGGCAAGATGGTACGCCATGGCGTGTCCGGACGGCCGGCGAGGATGGCAAAGTTGTGAGTGTGCAGGAGCAGCCCGTACAGGAAACCCCTCCGCGCGGAACTGAAAGGCACGGAGGGGATTTCCCCGAGGAGGCTCAAGTTGTGAGGCGCCGGCCCCCGAGGGAGGTTCCGGGTTTGGCGCCGATGAGGAATTCCGTCCGGACGGGGGTCAGTTCGGACGGGATCTCCCCACGTGCTTGAGCCTCCTCGATGCACCTAACGGAGTCAGGGCCCAGAGCTGTTTTTAGCGACTCGATGGCATCGGCCGCGTGGCGGACGTTGGCGGAGTTTAGGCGCCGCGCCAGCGTGTCTGGCGCCATCCAGCCCGCTCCTCCGCCATCGAGCAGGTCCCTGACCCTGGTCACCTCACCAGCCACAGCCCTCTCTTCCGACCGCCACATAAAACCTCGGTCGTGGAGGTACGGATTCCCGAGCAGCGGCTCCTGCAGGACGGCCGCCACTCCAGCCGGCGGAGAGCTGCGCTTGGTGGAGACTTTGTTCCAGACCCTGATGAGTTCCCTGTAAAAGACAGGCAGCTCCCGGAGGGCAGTCCTGGCACCCCCCAAGTTCACAAACAGGAGCTGCGTGTCATAATTGAGGTCGCGCTGCTGGCGGAAGAAATACCTCGCCAGAGCACACCACCTAGGAGGGGGCTTGACGTAAAGGTATCTCTGCAGGGTCTGAAGACGGAAAGTCGCGAGCTGGGCGCTGACGCACACCAACGACTGACCGCCCTCCTCAAGCGGGAGACTCAAGACCGCGGCAGAGACCCAGTGCTTCCTGTTGTTCCAGAAGAAGTCCACCAGCTTCTTCTGTATCTTGGCGACAAACGCAGGGGGAGGGGTCAAAGTGACCAGCCGGTACCACAGCATTGCGGCCACCAGCTGGTTTATGACTAGCGCTCGACCCCTGTAGGACAGCACTCGGAGCAGTCCTGTCCAGCGCCCTAGGCGAGCGGCGACCTTGGCTTCCAGCTCCTGCCAGTTCGCCGGCCAGGCTCCCTCGTCGGGGCTAAGGTAGACTCCCAGATAGAGGAGATGGGTCGTGCTCCAAGCAAAAGGCCTGAGCTCCTCCGGCAGGGAGTCCACCCACCACTGACCCACCAGGAGTCCGGAACATTTCTCCCAGTTGATCCTGGCGGAGGACGCGGCCGAGTAAATCTCCTGGCACTCACGCATCCTCCGCAGGTCAGCGGGATCCTCTACCGCGAGGAGCACATCATCGGCGTAAGCCGAGAGGACGACCTCCACGCCCGGCCCTTGCAGAGCCAGTCCCGTCAACCTCGTCCGCAAGAGGCGCAGGAAAGGCTCCACGCAAACGGCGTATAACTGGCCGGACATGGGGCATCCCTGGCGCACCCCTCTCCTAAAGCGAAAGGGCGCCGTCAAGGACCCGTTAACCTTAATCAGACACTCCGCGGCGACGTACAAAAGTCGGATCCGGGCGACGAAATGCGTCCCGAATCCGAAAGCGCGCAGAGTTCCGAGCAGATAGTCGTGATCCACCCTGTCGAACGCCTTCTCTTGGTCGAGGGATAGGAAGGCGACCGACAGACCAGCCTCCTGGGAACAATGGATGAGGTCCCGGACCAGATGGATGTTATCGTGGATTGTCCGGCCCGGGACCGTGTAGGACTGGTCGGGGTGGATCATGTGGTCCAGTACGGCACCAAGGCGAGCAGACATCGCCCTGGCGAAGATTTTGTAGTCCGTGCTGAGGAGGGAGACCGGGCGCCAGTTCTTAAGGAGGCGGAGATCGCCCTTCTTAGGCAGCAGGACGATGACTGCCCTGCGCCAAGAGAGGGGCATCTCCCCGGTCGCCAGACTTTCCCCCAGGACCCGCGCATAGTCGCTCCCCAGGACGTCCCAGAACGCCCTGTGGAACTCCACGGTCAGCCCGTCCAGCCCCGGGGATTTTCCCCTCGAGAGCCGGTCGAGGGCACCGGTCAGCTCCGCCAGGCTTAGCGGAGCTTCCAGATTTTCGCCGCCCTCCGGGCTGACCTTCGGCAGGTCCTCCCACAAAACTCTACGCGCTTCCTCGCTGGACGGAGAGAACAGAGCCCCGTAATATTCACGGGCCCTGTTGTTGACGCCCTCCGGATCCGAGACGAGAGAGCCGTCATCGGCCAGCAGCGTCAAGAGCTGCTTACGGACACTCTACCTTTTTTCCAGTGAGTAGAAGAAGGGGGAGCCGCGGTCCAGATCCCGCAGGAACCGGATCCGCGACCTCACGAAAGCGCCTCGGGACCCGACGAGCTGCAGGTCCTTCAGCGCGGCCTTCTTCGCTTCGTACACCGTCCGCAGGGCCGGGTCCGGGACGACTTGAAAGAGACGGGCTTCCAGGTCGAGCACCTCTTTTTCTAGGCGCCCGACTCCGGCCGCCCGCCTCTTGGTCGACCCCCTCGCGTACTCTTGACAGAAGACGCGGACGTGAGCCTTGCCCACGTCCCACCATAGCCTCAAGGAGGGGAAGCCCCCCTGCTTCCTTCTCCAGTCGGACCAGAATCGACGGAACGAGTCCTGGAACCGCACGTCCTCCAGCAGCCGGTTGTTAAAGTGCCAGTACGCGGACCCCGTCCTCGCGCGGAGCGAAGCGAGCTCCGCCCACACCAGGTGGTGGTCCGAACACGGCACCGGCCGCATGGAGACCGCCGGGACACAGGAAACGTACGCCCGAGACACATAAAGGCGGTCGACTCTAGACCATCCAACTCCAGGACACACCCAAGTAAAGGCGCTGGAGTCAGGGTGGAGATTTCGCCAGACGTCCACCAAGTCGAAGGACCCGACCAGGTCCCTCAACTTCTCCATCGCTGTCATGCACTGCGGGGCACCGAAGCGGTCCCTCGCCTCGAGGGTGCAGTTAAAATCCCCCCCGAGGACAATGCAGTCGCCGACGTCGACGGAGCCAAGAAGAGCGGACACCTCTTCAAAGAAGCGCGTTTGCTGCGGGCCGGGCTGAGGGGCGTACACGTTCACGAGATGGAGCGGCACGTCCCCCAGGCGAACCGTTACGTGCAGCAAGCGGCCTGGCACGGGCTCCTCGACCCCCAAGATCTCCGGCTGAAAATGCGGGCCCAGCAAGATGGCCACCCCACTAGAAATGGCGGTGAGGTGGCTCATGCGGACCTCTTCTTGCCATTCCAGGAGCCACGTGGCTTCGTCTCCCGGAACGGTGTGGGTTTCTTGCAGGAAGCACACCGCATATTTCCCCTCCCGCAGGAGCGAAAAATTGTCAAATCTACGGCGTGCCCCTCTGCCGCTGTTGATGTTGAGGCTGGCTATGGTTATCTTCATGACTAGAGCATAGTGCAACCTCTACCTAACCTATTGTGGGGGAGGAGTGGAGTCGTTTGTTGACCTCCACTCCTTCAGCAGCCCAGCGAGGAACTTTTTGAGCCGGCGCAGCTCAAGGCCTTGAGCCTTTGATAAGGGCCCGCCCGCGGCCATGGTTTTAGCGGCGGCGCGGACGGACACGACGAGCAGCCCCGGCTCGGACCATCTTTCCAGGGCCAGTCGGGCTTGGTCGCGGCGACCCCGGCACTGGACCAAAAAGTCCCGGAGTTCCTCTGCGGGAATGACGAGGGTCTCAGTGGCGGCCGCGAGCAGATCCACCGCCTCACTGGCGATGGACTCGAGATCTTCACCCGCGTCCTCCACCGAGTCCCCGTCCCCCTCCGGGAGGTCGCCGCTAGCAGCTGGCCCATCGACCGCACGAGGTACGGCAAACGGCCCGGCCGCTCCATCTGGCCCTGGCTCTGCCCCGATCCCAACCCCAGGATCGTCGGCAGAGGAGTCCCCACTGGGCTCTTTTAAAATTGGTGCTGGGTCGGGAAGCGACAGCGGAAGGGGTTCCTCCTCCGCCCCAGGAGCCGGGGAACACGGAGAGACCTGGTTTAGAAAATTCTCCAGGTCCACCAAGTCCCTCAGCTCCAAAGTAGGGGGCGAGAGTTGTTGTTCTTCCCCCTCCCCGCCGCCACCCCCCGGCCCAGCGTGTGGATGTATATTAAAATTTTCAGTTTTTGCCGAGTCGAGCAAATCCTGGGGGAAGTTGGTCCTTGTGCATTAATCCCAAAAAGTTAGTTTGCAGGTGCAGCAGGTAATCAGGAAGGTGAATGGAATGTTGGCCTTCATTGCGAGAGGGATGGAGTACAAAAGCAGGCAGGTCCTGCTGTAACTGTATAGGGTATTGGTGAGGCCGCACCTGGAGTATGCGTGCAGTTTTGGTCACCTTACTTAAGGAAGGATATACTGGATTTGGAAGGGGTACAGAGACGATTCACTAGGCTGATTCCGGAGATGAGGGGGTTACCTTATGATGATAGATTGAGTAGACTGGGTCTTTACTCATTGGAGTTCAGAAGGATGAGGGGTGATCTTATAGAAACATTTAAAATAATGAAAGGGATAGACAAGATAGAGGCGGAGAGGTTGTTTCCACTGGTCGGGGAGACTAGAACTAGGGGGCACAGCCTCAAAATACGGGGGAGCCAATTTAAAACCGAGTTGAGAAGGAATTTCTTCTCCCAGAGGGTTGTGAATCTGTGGAATTCTCTGCCCAAGGAAGCAGTTGAGGCTAGCTCATTGAATGTATTCAAGTCGCAGATTGATAGATTTTTAACCAATAAGGGAATTAAGGGTTATGGGGAGCGGGCGGGTAAGTGGAGCTGAGTCCACGACCAGATCAGCCATGATCTTATTGAATGGTGGAGCAGGCTCGAGGAGCTAGATGGCCTACTCCTGTTCTTAATTCTTATGTTCTTATTATGTTCTTATGTTCTTATGAAATGGAAGGCATTGCACTCCTGGATGATAGCAAACAATGAAATGATAAAACTTAACTTGATCTAGGAATCAGAAATATCAAAAACCAAGAGCCAGGTGCATATTTTAAAAGGGCTAAATTCAATTAAGTGAGGGAACAACTGAAATAACTAGATTTGGGAGAAGGCTAATGGAGCACCTTAGTATTATTATGCTGACCATACATGATCAATATATTCCCAAAACCAAAAATCTCAGATTAAACAAATGCATCAGCAAACAAATTAAAAGTAAGATAAAGAAGAAAAATGGATTGTTCAAATCTGTTAAGGCGAAAAGAGAAGGGGCCTGCTGGGATGAAAATAAAACGGGGAAGGTGGCCCAACCGTGGCTAACAAGGGAAATTAAGGATAGTGTTAAATCCAAGGAAGAGGTATGTAACTTGGCCAGAAAAAGCAACAAAACTGAGGACTGGGAAAATTTTATAATTCAGCAGAGGAGGACAAAGGGTTTAATTAGGAGGGGGAAAATAGAGTATGAGAGGAAATTTGCAGGGAACATAAAAACTGACTGCAAAATGAGAAGAGAAAAAGATTAGTGAAGACAAACGTAGTTCCCTTGCAGTCAGGTTCAGGTGAATTTATAATGGAGAACAAAGAAATGGCAGACCAGTTGAACAAATACTTTGGTTCTGTCTTCACGAAGGAAGACACAAATAACCTTACGGAAATACTACAGGACCGAGGGTCTAGAGAGAAGGAGGAACTGAAGGATATCCTTATTAGGCGGGAAATTGTGTAAGGGAAATTGATGGGATTGAAGGCCGATAAATCCCCAGGGCCTGATGGTCTGCATCCCAGAGTACTTAAGGAAGTGGCCCTAGAAATAGTGGATGCATTGGTGATCATTTTCCAACATTCTATCGACACTGGATCAGTTCCTATGGACTGGAGGGTAGCTAATGTAACACCACTTTTTAAGAAAGGAGGGAGAGAGTAAACGGGTAATTATAGACGGGTTAGCCTGACATCAGTAGTGGTGAAAATGTTGGAATCAATTATTAAAGATGAAATAGCAGCGCATTTGGAAAGTAGAGACAGGATCAGTCCAAAGTCAGCATGGATTTATGAAAGGAAATTCATGCTTGACAAATCTTCTAGAATTTTTTGAGGATGTAACTGGTAGAGTGGACAAGGGAGAACCAGTAGATGTGGTGTATTTGGACTTTCAAAAGGCTTTTGACAAGGTCCCACACAAAAGATTGGTGTGCAAAATTAAAGCATGTGGTATTGGGGGTAATGTACTGACGTGGATAGAGAACTGGTTGGCAGACAGGAAGCAGAGAGTCGGGATAAACAGGTCCTTTTCAGAATGGCAGGCAGTGACTGGTGGGGTGCCGCAGGGCTCAATGCTGGGACCCCAGCTATTTACAATATACATTAATGATTTAGATGAAGGAATTGAGTGTAATATCTCCAAGTTTGCAGATGACACTAAGCTGGGTGGTGGTGTGAGCTGTGAGGAGGACGCTAAGAGGCTGCAGGGTGACTTGGACAGGTTAGGTGAGTGGGCAAACGCATGGCAGATGCAGTATAATCTGGATAAATGTGAGGTTATCCACTTTGGTGGCAAAAACACAAAGGCAGAATATTATCTGAATGGCGGCAGATTAGGAAAAGGGGATGTGCAACGAGACCTGGGTGTCATGATACATCAGTCATTGAAAGTTGTCATGCAGGTACAGCAGGCGGTGAAGAAGGCAAATGGTATGTTGGTCTTCATAGCTAGGGGATTTGAGCATTGGAGCAGGGAGGTCTTACTGCAGTTGTACAGGGCCTTGGTGAAGCCTCACCTGGAATATTGTGTTCAGTTTTGGTCACCTAATCTGAGGAAGGACGTTCTTGCCATTGAGGGAGTGCAGCAAAGGTTCACCAGACTGATTCCCGGGATGACAGAACTGACATATGAGGAGAGACTGGATCGACTGGGTCTTTATTCACTGGAGTTTAGAAGGATGAGAGTGGATCTCATAGAGACATATAAAATTCTGACGGGACTGGACAGTTTAGATGCAGGAAGAATGTTCCCGATGTTGGGGAAGTCCAGAACCAGGGGACATAGTCTAAGGATAAGGGGTAAACCATTTAGGACTGAGATGAGGAGAAACTTCTTCACACAGAGAGTTGTTAACCTGTGGAATTCCCTGCCGCAGAGAGTTGTTGATGCCAGTTCGTTGGATATATTCAAGAGGGAGTTAGATATGGCCCTTACTGCTAAAAGGATCAAGGGGTATGGAGAGAAAGTAGGAAAGGGGTACTGAGGTGAACGATAGCCATGATCTTATTGAATGGTGGTGCAGGCTCGAAGGGCCGAATGGCCTACTCCTGCACCTATTTTCTATGTTTGTATGAATGCATGAAATTTCATTTCTAGGAGGTGTCGGGGGCATGCTCTCCCAAAATGTTTTGAATTTTTACATAAAGCAATTTATTCTTCACAATATTTAGATAGTTCATCTAAAAAAACATCGTAGCTGAGACTGAGCATAACAGTGAAAATTCACTCAGCAGCACAGTAGTAAGGAGTCAGACAAGGAGGTTAAAAACCATAAATGGTGCAAATGGACTTGAAGCCAAGGATGACTACAAAAAGGTAAATATTCTGAATGAATAGTTTTGCCAAGTATTCACAAGAGAAGACATGAGCAACATGCCCTCTCCAAATGATGATATCTCAACTATAATCAATGACTATTATAAATGAGATGGAAGAGTTGCTAATTGGGCTCAAAACAAATCCTCAGGTGCTGAAAGAGACTAGGAAAGGGCCACTATACAGCAAAATTCTAAAGGGTCAAAGTGTAATAAAAAGGCAAGCATGAAAGCTCGGTGCCTCAGTGCAAGGAGTATTCGGAACCCAGGAGAGGGCTCTGAGCTAGTTAGAGTGGGTGAGAACTCAGATGAACAGGACCCCAAGAAAGAATGCAAAAGGCAGGAGGCAACAGAGCAGAGTAGCACTGTGGTAAGTGTAAACCACAAGGTGACAGGAAGGGACAATATGTATGAATATAAAGGGGCTGCAGGAGGGGTCAAAACTAAAAATCATGGTTTAAAAACTAGTATTAAAACACTCTACCTAAACGCACGCAGCATTCGAAATAAAGTAAATGAGTTGATGGCACAAATCATTACAAATGGGTATGATTTGGTGGCCATTACAGAAACGTGGTTGCAGGGTGGCCAAGACTGGGAATTAAACATACAGGGGTATCTGACAATTCGGAAAGATAGACAAGAAGGGAAAGGAGGTGAGGTAGCTCTGTTAATAAAGGATGATATCAGGGCAGTTGTGAGAGACGATATTGGCTCTAATGAACAAAATGTTGAATCATTGTGGGTGGAGATTAGAGATAGTAAGGGGAAAAAGTCACTGGTGGGCGTAGTTTATAGGCCCCCAAATAATAACTTCACGGTGGGGCGGGCAATAATCAAGGGAATAATGGAGACATGTGTAAAAGGAACTGCAGTAATCATGGAGGATTTTAACCGACACATCAATTGGTCAAAACAAATCGCATGGGGTAGCCTTGAGGAGGAATTCATAGAATGCAAACGGGATTGTTTCTTAGAACAGTATGTTACAGAACCTACAAGGGAGCAAGCTGTCTTAGATCTGGTCCTGTGTAATGAGATAGGAATAATAAATGATCTCCTAGTAAAAGATCCTCTCGGAATGAGTGATCACAATATGGTTGAATTTGCAATACAGATTGAGGGTGAGGAAGTAGTGTCTCAAACGAGCATACTATGCTTAAACAAAGGGGACTACAGTGGGATGAGGGCGGAGTTGGCTAAAGTAGACTGGGAACACAGACTAAACGGTGGCACAATTGAGGAACAGTGGAGGACTTTTAAGGAGCTCTTTCATAGTGCTCAACAAAAATATATTCCAGTGAAAAAGGGCGGTAAGAGAAGGGATAACCAGCCGTGGATAACCAAGGAAATAAGGGAAAGTATCAAATTAAAAACCAATGCGTATAAGGTGGCCAAGGTTAGTGGGAAACTAGAAGATTGGGAAAATTTTAAACAACAGCAAAGAATGACTAAGAAAGCAATAAAGAAAGGAAAGATAGATTACAAAAGTAAACTTGCGCAAAACATAAAAACAGATAGTAAAAGCTTTTATCGATATATAAAACGGAAAAGAGTGACTAAAGTAAATGTTGGTCCCTTTGAAGATGAGAAGGGGGATTTAATAATGGGAAATGTGGAAATGGCTGAGACCTTAAACAATTATTTTGCTTCAGTCTTCACAGTGGAAGACACAAAAACCATGCCAAAAATTGCTGGTCATGGGAATGTGGGAAGGGAGGACCTTGAAATAATCACTATCACTAGGGGGGTAGTGCTGGATAGGCTAATGGGACTCAAGGTAGACAAGTCCTCTGGTCCGGATGAAATGCATCCCAGGGTATTAAAAGAGATGGCGGATGTTATAGCAGATGCATTCGTTATAATCTACCAAAATTCTCTGGACCAGCGGATTGGAAAGCAGCTAATGTAACGCCTCTGTTTAAAAAAGGGGGCAGACAAAAGGCAGGTAACTATAGACCGGTTAGTTTAACATCTGTAGTGGGGAAAATGCTTGAAACTATCATTAAGGAAGAAATAGCGAGACATCTAGATAGGAATAGTGCAATCAAGCAGACGCAACATGGATTCATGAAGGGGAAATCATGTTGAACTAATTTACTGGAATTCTTTGAGGCTATAACGAGCATGGTGGATGGAGGTGTACCGATGGATGTGGTGTATTTAGATTTCCAAAAGGCATTCGATAAGGTGCCACACAAAAGGTTACTGCAGAAGATAAACGTACGCGGAGTCAGAGGAAATGTATTAGCATGCATCAAGAATTGGCTGGCTAACAGAAAGCAGAGAGTCGGGATAAATGGGTCCTTTTGGGGTTGGAAATCGGTGGTTATTGGTGTGGCACAGGGATCGGTGCTGGGACCACAACTGTTTACAATATACATAGATGACCTGGAAGAGGGGACAGAGTGTAGTGTAACAAAATTTGCAGATGACACAAAGAGTAGTGGGAAAGCGGGTTGTGTAGAGGACACAGAGAGGCTGCAAAGAGATTTAAATAGGTTAAGCGAATGGGCTAAGGTTTGGCAGATGGAATACAATGTCGAAAAATGTGAGGTCATCCACCTTGGAAAAAAAAACAGTAAAAGGGAATATTATTTGAATGGGGAGAAATTACAACATGCTCCGGTGCAGAGGGACCTGGAGGTCCTTGTGCATGAATCCCAAAAAGTTAGTTTGCAGGTGCAGCAGGTAATCAGGAAGGCGAATGGAATGTTGGCCTTCATTGCGAGAGGGATGGAGTACAAAAGCAGGGAGATCCTGCTGCAACTGTATAGGTATTAGTGAGGCCGCACCTGGAGTACTGCGTGCAGTTTTGGTCACCTTACTTAAGGAGGGATATACTAGCTTTGGAGGGGGTACAGAGACGATTCACGAGGCTGATTCCGGAGATGAGAGGGTTACCTTATGATGATAGATTGAGCAGACTGGGTCTTTACTCGTTGGAGTTCAGAAGGATGAGGGGTGATCTTATAGAAACATTTAAAATAATGAATGGGATAGACAAGATCGAGGCAGAGAGGTTGTATCCACTGGTCGGGGAGACTAGAACTAGGGGGCACAGCCTCAAAATACGGGGGAGCCAATTTAAAACCGAGTTGAGAAGGAATTTCTTCTCCCAGAGGGTTGTGAATCTGTGGAATTCTCTGCCAAAGGAAGCAGTTGAGGCTAGCTCATTGAATGTATTCAAATCACAGATAGATAGATTTTTAACCAATAAGGGAATTAAGGGTTACGGGGAGCGGGTGGGTAAGTGGAGCTGAGTCCACGGCCAGATCAGCCATGATCTTGTTGAATGGCGGAGCAGGCTCAAGGGGCGAGATGGCCTACGCCTGTTCCTAATTCTTATGTTCTTATGTTCTTATGAAAGAGATTTTCCAGGCTATGAAATCACTCAGAGGTAGTCACTGGACACTGGGGAGATACGAAAAGGTTGGAAAGAGGTCTCCATAATCAAAAAGGGTGACAAAAGAGAGACAGGCAACCAGAAACCCATTAATCATACTTCCATTTCATGTAAAATAGTGGAATTAATTATCAAGGAGTAAACTTGAGGACCATCTGTACAACAACAATCAAGTTTCATTGTATGAATAGGTAGCATCTTCAAACCATGAAAGGATGTTCATGAAAATACATTATCTGACTGAACTGATATTAAATGAAAATACAAATTAAACAAAAGTTTCCCCCCTTTTTCATGGTTGAAGCATTGCAATATTTAGAATCATAGAATGGTTACAGCAAAGAAAGAGGCCATTCGGCCTGTTGTCCCCATGTTGGATCTCTGCAAGAGCACCTCAGCTAGTCCCACTCCCCTGCCCTTTTCCCGTAGTCCTGCAAATTTTTTTCCTTTGTCCCTTTTGAAAGTCACAATTCAATCTGCCTTCACCACCCTTTCAGGCAGTGAATTTCAGATCTTAATCACTCACTGCGTAAAAAGTTTTTCCTCATGTCGCCTTTGTTCTTTTGCCAATGATCTTAAATCTGTGCCCTCCGGTTCTCAAACTTTCCGTCAATGGGAGCAGTTTCTCTCTACCCCTCTGTCTCCTCTGTCTCGACCCCTCATAATTTTGAAGACTTCAATCAAATCTCCTCTCAACCTTCTTTGCACTAAGGAGAACAACCCCAGCCTCTCCAGTCTATCCAGATAGCTGAAGTCCCTCATCACTGGAACCATTCTGGTAAATCTTTTCTGAGTCCTCTCTAAGGTCTTCACATCCTTTCCTATGTATCCTGGCCAATATTTATCCCTTAATCAACATAACAAAAACAGTTCATCTGGTCTTTGTAACATTGCTGTTTGTGGGAGCTTGCTGTGTGCAAATTGGCTGGCGTGTTTCCCACATTACATAAGAACATTAGAAATAGGAACAGGAGTATGCCACCTGGCCCCTTGAGCCTGTTCTGCCACTTCCCTGCCCACTCCCCATAACCCTTTATTCTTTTGTTGCTCAAAAATCTATCTCCGCCTTAAATATATTCCATGACACCCTCCACAGTTCGCTAGAGCAGAAAATTCCATAGATTTACAACCCTCTGAGAGAAGAAATTCCTCCACATCTCAGTTTTAAATGGGCGGTCCGTTATTCTGAGATTATGTCCCCTAGTTTTAGTTTCCCCTATGAGTGGAAATATCCTCTCTGCATCCACCTTGTGGAGCCCCCTCATTATCTTACATGTTTTGATAAGATCACCTCTCATTCTTCTGAATTCGAATGAGTAGAGGCCCAACCTACTCAATAGGGGCGTTACATTTGCGGTTTTCCAATCTGCTGGGGCCGCCCCAGAATCCAGGGAATTCTGGTCGATTACAACCGTGACTACGTTCCAAAACTGAACGTAAAGCGCTTTGAGATGTCCGGTGGCCGTGAAAGGCGCTATATAAATGCTAGTCTTTCTTTCTTTGAAAGATGGCGGCCCATAATTGGACACAATACTCCAGGTGAGGCCGAAGCAGTGTTTTTGTAAAGGTTGATCATAACTTCCTTGCTTATTTTTGTGCTCGATGCCTCTATTTATCACTTCTGGTCACCAGCTCCATCCCTTGTTGGGGCGGGGGGGGGGGGGTGATGCTGGAATTGCTTTAGCAGGCAGTGGCTGCATTGGTTGTGGGCTGCTGTCAGTCAAGCCGGGGTGCAGGCTGCAGAGGGTGGGAAGGGGCGGGGCAGAGGCTCGCATGGAACGCGAGCCCGGGAGAGACGCGCGCACCAGTGTTTGCTGCGCTGCCACCTCAATACAACAAAGTTCTGTCACAGGCAGCGCCTGCCTTTGCTCAGGCTCGGGTATTGGGAGAGGAGGATGGAAGGGAACAAGAAAAACACACAACAACCACTATGATAGAGTAGCACCTGGGTTGTGGGTATTTTTGGGGGGGTGGGTTTTCTTGTTGCTCCAAGTGCTGGGCAAAATAAGGAGGAATTTATTGGGTGCTGGCGCCACCACAAGTATGGAGGGGAAGCTGGAAGACTTACCGGAGCGGGATGCTTCCGAAAGCTCGTCCGACACGCTGTCGGAGGGCGAGCAGAACCCCAGCGCTGGGGACAATAACGACTGCTCCGACTCGGAGCTTCAGCAAGTGCCCCGAGGCCAGGAGGGGGAAGAGGCAGAGCCCGAGGAGCGCAGCACCGACGAGGAAGCACCCGACCCAGAAGCAGACGAGGAAAGTGAACGAGTATGTGCATTTGATCTTTGGTGCTTCTTTATGTTTTTTTTTTAAAGTACATGACAGCCAAGGTGTAAATAATGTTGCATTGGTGTGTGTGTATTTGGTGCCATCGTTAGAATCCACCCTGCTGCTACACATGGCTCACACAACTTTGCACCCAATTGGTTGCATTTCTGTTGATGGCATATGTTGTACTGCAACTCATTTTGACTGCCGTTTAATTCATGCTAAACACTGGGCAGAATGCAGGATGGGAGTAATATGCAACAGGTAGGTAGCACAGAAACAATATTTGGAGCAAAAACACATTCATGCATGGCATCAGTATGGTAAAGTTACAATCCATTGATCATTTCAAGTTGGTTATGCTTTTAAAAAAAAAATGCATTATCCAATCATTTAAATTGACCAATGTAAATAACATGGGAAACAACAACAACTTGCATTTCTATGATGCCTTCAACGTAGTAAAACGTCCCAAGGCACTTTATAGGAATGTTATGAGAAAATATTTGACACCGAGCCACATGAGATATTAGAACGGGTGGTCAAAGAGGTAGATTTTAAGGAGTGTCTTAAAGGAGGAAAGAGAGGCAGTAAGGTTTAGGGAGGGAATTTCAGATCTTAGGACCTCGGCAGTTGAAGGCACGGCCACCATTGGTGGAGCGATTATAATCAGGGATGTGCAAGAGACCAGAATTAGAGGAGCACAAATATCTTGGTGGGTTGTGGGGCTGGAGGAGGTTACAGAGATAGTGAAGGGTGTGGCTATGGAGGGATTTGAAAACTAGGACGAACCTTTTTAAATCGAGGCATTGCCCAACCGGGAGCCAATGTTGGTCAGCAAGCACACGGATGATGGTTGAATAGGACTTGGTGGAAGTTAGGACACAGGCAGCAGAGTTTTGGATGATCTTCTAGAGGATGGATGATGGGAGGCTGACCAGGAGTGTGTTGGAATGGTCAAGTCTGGAGATAACAGAGGCATGGATGAAGGTTTCAGCAGCAGATGAGCTGAGGAAGGGGCGGATTCGAGTGATGTCATGGAGGTGGAAGTAGGTGGTCTTAGTGATGGCACTGATATGTAGTCTGGATCAGATGCGACACCAAGATTGTGAACAGTCTGGTTTAGCCTCACAGTTGCCAGTGAGAGTGATAGAGTTGGTGGCTCGGGGACAGATTTTGAGGTGGGGACTGGAGACAATGGCTTTGGTCTTCCCAGTATTTAGATGGAGGAAATTTCTGCTCATCCAGCACTGGAGACAACTTGGAGACCGTGAAGTGGTCGAAAGGGGTGGTGGTGAGGTAGAGCTGGGTGTCATCAGTGTACATGTGGAACCTGATGTGTTTTCGGATGATGTCGCCGAGGGGTAGCATATAGATGAGTAATAGGAGGGGGCTTTGGGGACTAGAGGTAATGGTGCAGGAACAGAAGCTGTTGCAGATGATTCTCTGGATACGAATGGATAGTTAGGAATAGAACCAGGCGAGTGCAGGCCCACCCAGCTTGACTAAGGAGAAGGAGGAACTTGTTGCTCAAAACTGAATTGAATTATCAGATAATCCGAATGAAAGAAAGACTGAAGAGAGAAAATAAATGAACAAATCCGAAAAACACACCCAACCCCATCTTCTAATCGCTGAAAATAACTTTCCCTTGCAGTCTGATGTGCTTCACAGGATGCACTCTCCGCTGATAGTCTTTCTTTCATTCGGATTATCTGACAATTCAATTCAGTTATAAGCAACAAATTCCTCCTCCTCCTTCGTCAAGCTGGTTGGGCCTGCACTCGCCTGGTTCTATTCCTAACTATCCATTCGTATCCAGAGAATCACCTGCAACAGCTTCTATTCCTGCACCCTTACCTCTAGTCCCCAAAGCCCCCTCCTATTACTCATCTATATGCTACCCCTCGGCGAAAATGCTACCTATCATCCGAAAACACATCAGGTTCTACATGTACACCGAAAACTGCGCAGAGTGGATGTTAAAATGGAACCGGTCAATTTCCTGCTTAATTTCCATCTCGCACAATTTCAAAGCTGCTGTTTCAAATAACCGAGGCGTCTGTTTCATGCATTAATCCAAATCTGGGTCCAGTGATGTACATGGGACTCCGATGGTATTTCAACCGGCGACTGAGTGGGGCCTCAACTCCATTTTCCTGCCTGTTCCCCATAACCCTTGACTCCCCGGTAGTTCAAGAATCTGACTCGGAGGCGAATGTGCTACCCACTGAACCTTCAGTGTGACATAAAGAGATTAGTAAATGGGGCAGGTAGATGTCAGATGAAGTTTGACACTGAGAAATGTGAGGTGTTACATTTTGTAGGGAAAAAATGGTAAGAAAAGTGCATTAAACAGTAAAAGTTTAAAAGGAGCAGAGGCGCAGAGAGACTTTGGTGTAAGATTCTAGCTAATGCTTTGTCTTATTAATTAGCAGGTTTGAGAGTCCAGAGTCAGCAACTTTAATACCATTGCTGACACTGCTATGGCATTGATGTGGCTCCTGGGAATTGTAGTCTGGTTCTACAATTTGCATTGGCTGGGACTGACGAAGTCTTGGGATAGGAGGCAGATGCAGGCGCAAAGTTGGGTTGCGTGTGTATGTGGATTCTTTGTGGATGATTGTTTACCCGGGGACTCAGTAGGTCAGGCCTCGGCTGGTAGACCAGGAAGCAAATTATCAGCGGAGGGTGCATCCTGTAAGGCACATCAGTCTGCAAGGGAAAGTTGTTTTCAGCGATTAGAAGATGGGGTTGGGTGTGTTTTTTGGAATTGTTCAATTATTTTTAATGCATTAATTGGCCCAGAATTTACTGGAGCGGGGAATCCCGCTGTGTGCCCCGTTAGTTAGACATTTTCTCCTTGACCGTCAGCTTGACTTTCTTTGCACTGCAAATTGCTGGAAGTGCGAGCTGATAACGGCATAGAAAGGCCAAGTCTGTCGTCGTACGCAATGAGATTTAAGGATTGGGAAAGAAACAGAGAGACGACAGAGAAAGAAATGGGGTTAATTAGAGTCGAAGAGAGGAGAAATAGAGAGGGAGAGAAAGATTAGATTGAGAGGAAAAAAGAAAAATAAGATTTTTTAAAAATTTTAAGTGAAATCTCTAGCAACAATTTACTACCTGCAGTAATGAGACTCAAATTACAATTGTTCCCTTTATGGGCAGGATAGATTGAGTGGCATTGTAGAGTCATAAATCTCGCCATTAAAATGGTACTTCCTCTGTTCGGTACCAGCTCTAACCTTCTGCGGTGAGCTTAATTGGTCATTAATGTGCAAATGCAGCAATTTCATGAAACTCATGGGGAGGTTGAGTGTGAGATTTAAAAAAAAAAAATTGTTCCTGGGATGTGGGCGTCACTGGTGAGGCCAGCATTTATTGCCCATCCCTAATTTCCTTGTGAAGGTGATGGTGAGCTGCCTTCTTGAACCGCTGCAGTCCGTGTGGTGAAGGTACTCCCACAGTGCTGTTGGGGAGGGAGTTCCAGGATTTTGGCTCAGCGATGGTGAAGAACAGCGATATGTTTCCAAGTCAGGATGGTGTGTAATTTGGAGGGGAATTTGTAGGTGATGGTGTTCCCAGTCACCTGCTGCCCTTGTCCTTCTAGGTGGTAGAGGCCGTGGGCTTGGGAGGTGTTGCCACAGAAGCCATGGTGAGTTGCTGCAGTGCATGTAGATGGTGGAAAGGCTTTGGGGAGTCAGGAGGTGAGACACTCGCCGCAGAATACCCAGCCTCTGACCTGCTCTTGTAGCCATTGTATTTATGTGGCTGGTCCAGTTAAGTTTCTGGTCAATGGTGAGCCCCCAGAATATTGATGGTGCAGAATTCCACGATGGTAATGCCATTGACTATCAGGGGGAGATGGTTTGACTCTCACTTATTGGAGATGGCCATTGCCTGGAACTTGTGTGGCGCGAATGTTACTTGCCACTTTTCAGCCCAAGCCTGAATGTCGTCCAGGTCTTGCTGCATTCGGGCATGGACTGCTTCATTATCTGAAGAGATGCTGTTTATGTGAGGATAACGGCAGAGCGACACAAATTGTCCAATAACTTGTGGCAATTCGCAACTCACGACATATCTCTTCCTTGCCACAAGTTGCTGGATGACTCGCACAGTAATAACGGCGAGTGCCATTAAAATTGCTGTTTGTCAGTAAATTCCGGCCCAATATGTTCAAACCTGTTTAAATTTTAGTGATGTATGGGTAAGGAACTGTCATGGAGCTTGTATGTTGGAAATTTATTTTCTTGCTATGACTGGAGTGAAGCTTGGAAAATTTGCGGGAAACATGTGCAATATGGTCAGTGAGATAACAAAACTAGAAAATATGCAGAAACACAAACTGCGCACTTAACCAACGAGAATGAAGACAATTGATGATCACTGTTTACACCACGCAGGAAACTATTTTTGTTATATAGACAGTAGTCGCTGGTCATTCTTTAAATCCATAATCCAATGTTTAAACTGAATTCATTCTGGGAATAGATGGTGATTTGGGAAAGGCACTCATTACCTTTGTAGCAGATCACTTAATTGCATATCCCACTTAATGTGCAATGCAGGTGAGGTATTGTCGTGGAGGAGGAACCTAATCCACAACATTTGATCATGGCAGGTATGAATAGTAACCTGGCTAACATGGGCTTTGAAATGTTCCATGTTTGTCTAGGGGTGTGAATCAGCATTGTAACAATCTTGGGGTCCGAATTGTACAAACTTGCACTTGTGGACTGTAACCTTATCAGAATTCCTGACCTGTGAGTTATATTTAATGTATTATGAGTTATATAATATTTCAGTATTATATTTAGAAGCACACTGAAGCACAGTCAGTTGGTCTCTATTTAATAAAGGGAGCTCCGTTGAAAAGATGCAGGAGTTATGACCCATTTCCAAACTCTAATTGAATCTTTTATAAACCTTAGTAAATAATTGGACCCCCCCCTCCCCCCATTTGATTAGATTTGTTCCTAAATAAATCTCAAATGAATTAATTATATATTTGAAAATGATATTCTAGTGAAGAGAATTGTATAATATTTTATTTGCTGCCTTTACTTGTCCAGCTTTTGATTTAGAGTCTGCAAATGTTGGAAGTTGTAGTGGAAAAAACACTGGGGGATCCAGTTTTTAAACCTGTCAGTGGTTGAAACTCTGCTATTCCGGTCATACATCCATACGAAAGAGCTTCTTTCAAATGGTAATTAGTGGTTTTATGCTATTGATTCATGCTGTTTGATGTAATTCTCAGCTCATTTCTAGGAGATCTAACCTATAGACATACAATACTGATGAGTATATTAATTCCATGTGACAACATTTGATTGAAATGTTCTTATTAGGACCACGGTTTTTTTAACAATAATATTTATTAGAGGATTTGTGTCTGTTTCTATGTTCCTTTTATTTATTTATATATATTATTTATTCTAGGCACAAGGTTGGAATATTTGACCATTTCTGTCTATTTATCCCTATAGCTTTCAGATCTATTCCTGACCAGATATTTATTCAAATCATAGACAGTCCCTCGGGAATTGAGGAAGACTTGCTTCCACTCTTTTTAAAAAAAAAAAGAGTCCTTAGGTGGCTGAACAGTCCAATACGAGAACCACAGTCCCTGTCACAGGTGGGACAGATGTTCAAAAGCAAGATGCTGGAAATCTGAAATAAAAACAGAAAATGCTGGAAATACTCAGCAGGTCAGGCAGCATCTGTGCAGAATTCTGCAAATGCTGCCGGACTTGCTAAGTATTTCCAGCCTTTTCTGAAGATAGTTATCCAATTTTTTTTTAGTTAATGCCACGTTAGCTGATTTTGCTCAGAGGGCGGGGTGTGGCGGTAGAGGGGGAGGGCACAAATTCTTCATACTCTAATCTTGCTCGAGGCTTTAAAAACATTTTAAACCTGTATCTTCAAGTTCTGTGCACATCGTCCAAGTTACGTAGCTTGGTTCTATATTGTTGATATATTTTGTAGGTTGGATCATATCCTCCCCAATTTTCTCTCTTAAAAGAAAGACTTGCATTTATATGACGCCTTTCACGACTACTGGACGTCTCAAAGGGTACTGAGGTGATGATCAGCCATGATCTTATTGAATGGTGATGCAGGCTCGAAGGGCCGAATGGCCTACTCCTGCACCTATTTTCTATGTTTCTATGCTTTACAGCCAATTAAGTACTTTTGGAGTGTAGTCACTGTTGTAATGTAGGAAACGCGGCAGCCAACTTGCGCAAAGCAAGCTCCCACAAACAGCAATGTGATGATGACTAGATAATCTGTTTTTTTGTTATGTTGATTGAAGGATAAATATTGGCCAGGACACTGAGGATAACTCCCCTGCTGTTCTTCAAAATAGTGCCATTGGATCTTTTACGTCCACTTGAGAGAACAGACAGGGCCTCGGTTTAATGTCTTATCCGAAAGACGCCACCTCCGACAGTGCAGCAGTCCCTCAGCACTGCTCTGGAGTGTCGGCCTAGATTTTTTGTGCTCAAGTTCCTGGAGTGGGACTTGAACCCACAATCTTCTGACTCAGAGGCGAGTGTGCTACCCACTGAGCCACGGCTGACACCTTCATGAAAATAAGTTTTTTAAGTTTTATGATTCTCTCCATTAGCTTAGAGGTTTAATACTGGAATCATCTTTCTTCTTCTGATCTGACCCACTTCTAACAGTTAGGGTACACAGACCTGCCCTTGCTGATGTACACAGGATTCAAATAATGTTTGGATTTACGTTGAATGCTGATGCTTCAAGTATTATATCAGGGCCGTGTATTATTGCAAAAGGGTAGGCAATATTTTTTTTTCTTTCATCTATGACTAAAAATAAACTTGTTAAAGCCAGAGTAGTAATGCTATTTGAAAAGCAATCTTGAATCAATAGCACTTCAGAAAGTTTGCACACTTCAGTTTTAAAGCAAAGTCTTATCTGTACTGATTGCCACCCATGGCATTTGACATTGAACTGTCACTGGGGCAACAAAAGCTCAAAATTAATAATTGCCATCTTGAACTTTATGTTGGTGTCAAGTTAAGCCACCTTGTGTCAAATAGATAATGAATGCCGTTAAAATTTAATGAAAAGCAGAATACTGCAGTTGCTGAAAATCTGAAATAAAACCAGACAATGAAAAGAAAGACTTGCATTCCTGTAGCGCCTTTTATGACCTCAGGACATCCCAAAGTGCTTTACAGCCAATAAAGTACTTTTGAAGTGTAGTTACTGTTGTAATGTATGAAACCTCGCAGCCAATTGCACAGCAAGGTCCCAGCAATGTGATAATGACCAGATAATCTGTTTTTTTTTGTTCTGCTGATTGAGGGATAAATATTGGCCAGGACACAGGAGATAACTCCCCTGCTCTTCTTCAAAATTGTGCCATGGGATTTTTTACGTCCACCTGAGAGCAGACAGTGTCTCGGTTTAATGTCTCATCCAAAAACTGGCATCTCTGACAGTGCAGCACTCCCTCAGCACTGCACTGGAGTGTCAGTCTAGGTTTATGTGCTCAAATCTCTGGAGTGGGATTTGAACCCACAACCTTCTAACTCGGAGGCGAGAATGCTACCCACTGAGCCACGGCTGGAAAGACTCAGCAGGTCAGGTAGCACTTGTGGAGAGAGGATAGTAGGGTTAACATTTTAGGTCGATGAGCCTTCATCAGAACTTTTGTTGGTTCTGATGAAGGGTCATAGACCTAAAATATTAACCCTACGTTCCTCTCTCCATAGGTGGTGCCTGGCCTGTTGGTGTTTCCAGTATGATAAGGAAATAGCTAGGTATATAAGGGCTTGCATTTATTGGCAGGATTCAAGATAAGCTGGATTCAAGGTTGGTTTTACACTTGGAAATCAGGATTTCTACAATGTTAGTGGCATGCTGTCCCATTTTGTGGTGATTAGCCGACTGATAGCTGTTCACATGAACAGTTACACTACTGTCTGTTAACATTTCTGTTTGTCAATATTTATATTCCTTTCTTCCTTTTGGATAATGTATAAAATTGAGTAGTTTAGTTTATGTGAATATTCATTGGAACTTGATGCTTAACCAAGTTGAACATGTTTTCCTGGATTATTTTATTGAGCTAAAAATGAACCCCGCCCCAGAATTCTCTTCACTAGTTTATGACACAGTTCTCCACCTTGTTTACATTGATGTTTTATGGGATGTTTGCCAGTGTAGGAAAACTAATATGTGTATCCGCTAACTAAAAAACCCCGCCACAGAAGTCAATAATGCTAATACAGGTACAACGTTCGGAATTCTTGGGACTGAGTCCATGCCGGATTTCGGGTTTTGCTGGATTTCAGACCTCGCCGCAGACCGAATCCGTGCCGGATTTTGGGTTTTGCTGGATTTTGGACCTCGCTGCGGACCGAATCTGTACCGGACTTCGGACCACGGTGCCTGCCGATTCGGAGAGCGATAGTGATAGGGGATTCAATTGTAAGGGGAATAGATAGGCGTTTCTGCGGCCGCAACCAAGACTCCAGGATGGTATATTGCCTCCCTGGTGCAAGGGTCAAGGATGTTTCGGAGCGGGTGCAGGACATTCTAAAAAGGGAAGGAGAACAGCCAGTTGTCGTGGTGCACATTGGTACCAACGACATAGGTAAAAAAAAAGGGATGAGGTCCTACGAAACGAATTTAAGGAGCTAGGAGCTAAATTAAAAAATAGGACCTCAAAAGTAGTAATCTCAGGATTGCTACCAGTGCCACGTGCTAGTCAGAGTAAGAATCGCAGGATAGCGCAGATGAATACGTGGCTTGAACAGTGGTGCAGCAGGGAGGGATTCAAATTCCTGGGGCATTGGAACCGGTTCTGGGGGAGGTGGGACCAGTACAAACTGGACGGTCTGCAGCTCGGCAGAACCGGAACCAATGTCCTAGGGGGAGTGTTTGCTAGTGCTGTTGGGGAGGAGTTAAACTAATATGGCAGGGGGATGGGAACCAATGCAGGGAGACAGAGGGAAACAACAAGGAGGCAAAAGCAAAAGACAGAAAGGAGATGAGGGAAAGTGGACGGCAGAGAAACCCAAGGCAAAGAACAAAAAGGGCCATTGTACAGCAAAATTCTAAAAGGACAAAGGGTGTTAAAAAAACAAGCCTGAAGGCTTTGTGTCTTAATGCAAGGAGTATCCGCAATAAGGTGGATGAATTAACTGTGCAAATAGATGTTAACAAATATGATGTGATTGGGGTAATGGAGACATGGCTCCAGGATGATCAGGGCTGGGAACTCAACATCCAGGGGTATTCAACATTCAGGAAAGATAGAATAAAAGGAAAAGGAGGTGGGGTAGCATTGCTGGTTATGGAGGAAATTAAGGCAATAGTTCGGAAGGACATTAGCTTGGATGATGTGGAATCTATATGGGTAGAGCTGCAGAACACCAAAGGGCAAAAAACGTTAGTGGGAGTTGTGTACAGACCTCCAAACAGTAGTAGTGATGTTGGGGAGGGCATCAAACAGGAAATTAGGGGTGCATGCAATAAGGGTACAGCAGTTATAATGGGTGACTTTAATATGCACATAGATTGGGCTAACCAAACTGGAAGCAATACGGTGGAGGAGGATTTCCTGGAGTGCATAAGGGATGGTTTTCTAGACCAATATGTCGAGGAACCAACTAGGGGGGAGGCCATCTTAGACTGGGTGTTGTGTAATGAGAAAGGATTAATTAGCAATTCCGTTGTGCGAGGCCCCTTGGGGAAGAGTGACCATAATATGGTGGAATTCTGCATTAGGCTGGAGAATGAAACAGTTAATTCAGAGACCAAGGTCCAGAACTTAAAGAAGGGTAACTTTGAAGGTATGAGGCATGAATTGGCTAGGATTGATTGGCGAATGATACTTAAGGGGTTGACTGTGGATGGGCAATGGCAGACATTTGGAGACCGCATGGCTGAACTACAACAATTGTACATTCCTGTCTGTCGTAAAAATAAAAAAGAGAAGGTGGCTCAACCGTGGCTATCAAGGGAAATCAGGGATAGTATTAAAGCCAAGGAAGTGGCATACAAATTGACCAGAAATAGCAGTGAATCCGGAGACTGGGAGAAATTTAGAACTCAGCAGAGGAGGACAAAGGGTTTGATTAGGGCAGGGAAAATGGAGTACGAGAAGAAGCTTGCAGGGAACATTAAGACGGATTGCAAAAGTTTCTATAGATATGTAAAGAGAAAAAGGTTAATAAAAACAAACGTAGGTCCCCTGCAGTCAGAATCAGGGGAAGTCATAACGGGGAACAAAGAAATGGCGGACCAATTAAACAAGTACTTTGGTTCGGTATTCACTAAGGAGGACATTAACAACCTTCCGGATATAAGAGGGGTCAGAGGGTCTAGTAAGGAGGAGGAACTGAGGGAAATCCTTATTAGTCGGAAAATTGTGTTGGGGAAATTAATGGGATTGAAGGCCGATAAATCCCCAGGGCCTGATGGACTGCATCACAGAGTACTTAAGGAGGTGGCCTTGGAAATAGCGGATGCATTGACAGTCATTTTCCAACATTCCATTGACTCTGGATCTGTTCCTATCGAGTGGAGGGTAGCCAATGTAACCCCACTTTTTAAAAAAAAAAAGGAGGGAGAGAGAAAACAGGGAATTATAGACCGGTCAGCCTGACATCGGTAGTGGGTAAAATGATGGAATCAATTATTAAGGATGTCATAGCAGCGCATTTGGAAAGAGGTGACATGATAGGTCCAAGTCAGCATGGATTTATGAACGGGAAATCATGCTTGACAAATCTTCTGGAATTTTTTGAGGATGTTTCCAGTAGAGTGGACAAGGGAGAACCAGTTGATGTGGTATATTTGGACTTTCAGAAGGTTTTCGACAAGGTCCCACACAAGAGATTAATGTGCAAAGTTAAAGCACATGGGATTGGGGGTAGTGTGCTGACATGGATTGAGAACTGGTTGTCAGACAGGAAGCAAAGAGTAGGAGTAAATGGGTACTTTTCAGAATGGCAGGCGGCGACTAGTGGGGTACCGCAAGGTTCTGTGCTGGGGCCCCAGCTGTTTACATTGTACATTAATGATTTAGACGAGGGGATTAAATGTAGTATCTCCAAATTTGCGGATGACACTAAGTTAGGTGGCAGTGTGAGCTGCGAGAAGGATGCTATGAGGCTGCAGAGCGACTTGGATAGGTTAGGTGAGTGGGCAAATGCATGGCAGATGAAGTATAATGTGGATAAATGTGAGGTTATCCACTTTGGTGGTAAAAACAGAGACACAAACTATTATCTGAATGGTGACACATTAGGAAAAGGGAAGGTGCAACGAGACCTGGTGTCATGGTACATCAGTCATTGAAGGTTGGCATGCAGGTACAGCAGGCGGTTAAGAAAGCAAATGGCATGTTGGCTTTCATAGCGAGGAGATTTGAGTACAGGGGCAGGGAGGTGTTGCTATAGTTGTACAGGGCATTGGTGAGGCCACACCTGGAGTATTGTGTACAGTTTTGGTCTCCTAACCCGAGGAAGGACATTCTTGCTATTGAGGGAGTGCAGCGAAGGTTCACCAGACTGATTCCCGGGATGGCGGGGCTGACCTATCAAGAAAGACTGGATCAACTGGGCTTGTATTCACTGGAGTTCAGAAGAATGAGAGGGGACCTCATAGAAACTTTTAAAATTCTGACGGGTTTAGACAGGTTAGATGCAGGAAGAATGTTCCCAATGTTGGGGAAGTCCAGAACCAGGGCCACAGTCTAAGGATAAGGGGTAAGCCATTTAGGACCGAAATGAGGAGGAACTTCTTCATCCAGAGAGTGGTGAACCTGTGGAATTCTCTACCACAGAAAGTTGTTGAGGCCAATTCACTAAATATATTCAAAAAGGAGTTAGATGTAGTCCTTACTACTAGGGGGATCAAGGGGTATGGTGAGAAAGCAGGAATGGGGTACTGAAGTTGCATGTTCAACCATGAACTCATTGAATGGCGGTGCAGGCTAGAAGGGCCGAATGGCCTGCTCCTGCAACTACTTTCTATGTTTCCACTCCTCGCCGAAATGTCCAGTTTTCGGACAATTCTGGTTTTCGGAATTCCGGATTCGGGACGTTGCAACTATTTGTATTTGTATTTACAAATAGTGTGTGACCTTGTATGAGGTATATGTATCTATAAGCAATCCTTCCATCTGACAGGCATAGCTATTTTAAGCTGTCCAGCTGTTGAACTGCGAATGATGCTGTAGTTTTAATTTTAATGAAAGTAAACTTCACAATTTCAATATACAATTTACAAAATTCCATTTGGAGACTTGCAGATTACTTGTGTTAATTTAAATCAACTGGAATTTGACTTGAAATTTCTAACTGCTAAATTATGTTTGGGAATTGTTTGTAAACAGAAAATTGCGATAGTGACTGTTTATTCTGTTGGAATGAAACACAGCTGCAGGTCTTCAGTGAATTGATATCAAGATAGAACTAAGATGATGTTGTGATGTGGTTGATAATGTCCATGATGCAAAGTGACAGATTTTAATTAACGGTACAACACATGATAGAATAAACCTCCAAAGAATGGACGCTGCTTTTTAAAGCACGGGCTCGAATATTTGTCCCCCTCCCAACCTAAAGTACTTAGTGCAATTTTGGACACTAGGAAGGATGTTATTAATAGAATCATAGAATGATGCAGCACAGGAGGAGACCATTTGGCCCACCATGTCTGTGCCATTCCAAGCCATTCAAGTCCTTCTCCCCTGTCCTTTCACCATAGCCCTGTAAATGTGTCTCTTTCAGGTATTTATCTAATTTCCTTTTGAAAGTATAACAACTCACTATATAAACAAATTTCTCCTCGTGTCGTCTCTGGTTCTCTTGCCAATTACTTTAAATCTGTGTCCTCTGGTTACTGACCCTTCTGCCACTGGAAGTTTTTCCTTATTTACTCAATCTAACTCCTTCATGATTTTGAACAACTCTATTAAATCTCCCCTTTACCTTCACTGCTGTATGAAGAACAAGCTTCTCGTCGCTCCACGTAACCGAAGTCCCGCATTCCTAGTATCATTCTGGCAAATCTTTTCTGCACCCTCTCTAATACCTAAAGTGAGGTGTCCAAAATTGGCCACAATACTCCAGCTGGGGCTTAACCAGTGTTTTATAAAGGATTACCACATCGACCTTGCTTTTGTACTCCATGGCTCTATTTATAAAGCCAAGGATCTTGTATGTTTTTATCACAGCCTTATCAACTTGTCCTGTCACCTTCAAAGATTTGAATGTGTACACCCCCAGATCTCTCTGTTCCTGCATCCCCTTTTGAAACTGTATAATTTAGTTTATATTGCCTGTCTTCATTCTTCCTACCAAAATGTATCACTTCACTCTTCTCTGTGTTAAATCTCATCTGTCTTGTGTCTGCCCATTTCACCAGTCTACCTGAAGTTTGTTACTATCTTCCTCAATGTTTGCTACACTTCCGAGTTTGCAAACGTGGCCCCTTAGATGAGATGGCCTGGGACAACAAAATCTGACACACCGCCATTTAACACGTCCTCCCTGCTTTGGGTCGTTGCTCTGTCCTCAAAATGCCCAGTGATTTACAGAGCTTTATCCTGTACTCATTCCTCCAGGATCAAGAGAACTTTTATTTTCCTAGAGTCTGGCAAATAATATTTCATCATTGGAAAGATGTAGACTGTGTAGAATGCTGAAGTTGCAGGTAGTAACTGGTAATACTGATGTTTTTACACCTATCCAGGGATGTTAGAAACAGGATTGTTAACAGCTGTCAAAGGGAATATACATGAGTGTAAGGGAGTGAAGAGGGATTTCTATATGATCTACGCCATATTTTGCTTGTAAATGTTTTTATTTGGTTAAACTGGGTGCAAAGTGTTCTTTACCTGGAATTTCCTGGTAAGATTTGGCGCAACTACGCTGTAAAAGCGGAGTTACACCAGGAAATGCATGGCATAGCAATTTGCACCTGTTTGATGCAGAAACATCGCTATTTACGAATATACTCGGTCATTTGCCCCACTTCCAAGACTTGTTGACCAAAACCCTGCGCCGCTCCTTTACATTGTGCTGCCCCCAAGCAGAAGACCACCGCGTGTAAGTTTCATGAATTTATGTGTATAATAGGCTGGTGTAGATTTACACCCAACAGTTTAGGCTCATCACCTGATATTGGCGTAACTGAGATTTCTGGAGTTTGAAAGTTTTTCTTTTCCGTGATTTTTATTTTTTTTTAAATCCTTCTTTTTAGAAAAGAAAAGACCTGCACCATACTTGACTAAGGCGCAGTCGGTCTCTCTGAGCCCAATGTTTCAGAGCCGCCGCCCGTCCCCGCACCTGCCAGGTGTTCAGAGGACTAAGCAGCTAGAATGGTCTTTCCGGTGGGCATACCCCTTGTTCTAGATAATAATAGAAGAGGAGTTGCAGAGGGAAGATGCTCCGAGAGTGCAGCGCCATGGTGGCAGGCAGCAAGCCGATATATTGTCCCTATTGGTGACGCTGCATTTCTGCTTGTTTTCGGTTCTGGTGTGGGCAAATTAGCTCCACAGGAAATTTGGACGTAAGTTTCTGTTGGTGAGATCAGCGTAAATTTCACCGTAATTTCCGTGTAACTGTGATGCAGGAAATATGTCCCCTGCTCTTGTGCAGGAATCCCTCTGATTTTCAAAGGGTTATGGATGGACTGTAATATCTCAGTAGCTCAGCACGTAATTGACGTTTGATAAGTTTCATGGGTCATTCGCTGATCAGAAGTTTAAATGTCATGGATTATGTATTAAAGAGTAAGGAAACGGTTCTGTGCAGCTACTGATCACTTGATAACAGCTTTTATTTTCATTTAAATTTCTGTGTGGGATGCAGACCACTGAATATTATATTCTGTAGTCTCTCGCGTGCATAACGTCTGTTTCTGTAAATGTATATATTTGGAATGTGGTGGTAGTATGTAGGTTTAGCTTCCATGGTGGACACCAGATCCCAGCTATGTCAGCATGGCCAGTTGCTTCCCCATAAGGAAGGAGGAGGCATCCAAAACCATGATTGATTGGATTGACTTGAGAATATTCGTAATGGCGGTCAGTGTGTATTTCAAGAAAATAGAACTGAGAGGTTATATCTATCAGGAAAGATTGAACAGGCTGGCGCTCTTTTCTCTAGAAATGGGAGGATAACTGAGAGGTGACCCGATAGAGGTCTTCAATATTTGAAAGGGTTCAATAGAGAAGATGCTTGCGGGCGAGACCAGAACTAGGGCCATAAATAAATCCAATAGGGAATTCAGGAGAGACATTTTTACCCAGAAAGTGGTTAGAATGTAGAACTTGCTACCACATGGAGTAGTTGAGCACAGATCTATTTAGGGGAAGCTAGATAAGTAAATGAGCGAGAAAGGAATCGAAGGATATGCTGGTAGGGTGAGATGAAGTAGGGTGGTAGGAGGCTTGTATGGAGCATAAACACCGGCATAGACCAGTTGGGCCGAATGGCCTGTTTCTGTGTTGTAAATACTATGTAAAATCACGGATGGGGAGAAACATTAAGCGAATGTTCTGGAGCAGGGGGAGAAAAGGGTAGTCGGGAAAATTGCAGTTTCGGAAGGATGTGAAGTAGACGTTGTGGGTTGACGTGACCTGTCTGCAGTCCTGACTGGAGCCGGTTCCATCACAAGTACACATTGCAAAGCACACATTGTTTATGAAATTCTGATCTGTGCTGTCAGCAGGAGAGGCTCCCCTCCCCATTAGTTGTGTGGACTTGTCCCAATGTCCCTGTATTTTGGGGTGTTTTTCTACATTACTCATACTATATACAAGTTGTTATATAAAGAAAGTCTTTTACAACCACCGGAGATCTCAAAGCACTTTACAGCCAATGAAGTACTTTTGGAGTGTCGTCACTGTTGTATTAAACATAGAAACATAGAAATTAGGTGCAGGAGTAGGCCATTCGGCCCTTCGAGTCTGCACCACCATTCAATAAGATCATTCCCTCAGTACCCCTTTCCTGCTTTTTCTCCATACCCCTTGATCTCTTTAGCCGTAAGGGCCATATCTAACTCCCTCTTGAATATATCCAATGAACTGGCCTCAACAACTCTCCGCGGTAGGAAATTCCACAGGTTAACAACTCTCTGAGTGAAGAAGTTTCTCCTCATCTCAGTCCTAAATGGCCTATCCCTTATCCTAAAACTGTATCCCCTGGTTCTGGACTGCCCCATCATCGGGAACATTCTTCCCGCATCTAACCTGTCCAGTCCCGTCAGAATCTTATAAGTTTCTATGAGATCCCCTCTCATCCTTCTAAACTCCAGTGTATAAAGGCCCAGTTGATCCAGTCTCTCCTCATATGTCAGTCCTGCCATCTGGGAATCAGTCTGGTGAACCTTCGCTGCACTCCCTCAATAGCAAGAACGTCCTTCCTCAGATTAGGAGACCAAAACTGAACAAAATATTCCAGGTGAGGCCTCACCAAGGCCCTGTACAACTGCAGTAAGACCTCCCTGCTCCTATACTCAAATCCCCTAGCTATGAAGGTCAACATACCATTTGCCGCCTTCACCGTCTACTGTACCTGCATGTCAACTTTCAATGTCTGATGAACCATGACACCCAGGTCTCGTTGCACCTCCCCCTTTCCTAATCTGCCGCCATTCAGATAATATTCTGCCTTCATGTTTTTGCCCCCAAAGTGGATAACCTCACATTTATCCACATTATACTGCATCTGCCATGCATTGGCCCGCTCACCTAACCTGTCTAAGTCACCCTGCAGCCTTTTAGCGTCCTCATCACAGCTCACACCGCCACCCAGTTTAGTGTCATCTGCAAACTTGGAGATATTACACTCAATTCCTTCATCTAAATCATTGGTGTATATTGTAAAGAGCTGGGGTCCCAGCACTGAGTCCTGCGGCACCCCACTAGTCACTGCCTGCCAATCTGAAAAGGACCCGTTTATCCCGACTCTCTGCTTCCTGTCTGCCAACCAGTTCTTTATCCACGTCAATACATTACCCCCAATACCATGTGCTTTGATTTTGCACACCAATCTATTGTGGGATGTGCATTTTCTTCTTCTTGTATAATGCTCATCTGCACTTCAGATTCAGTTTTCAGTGTAAAACTGCACATAATATGTGAGAGGTTGCAATAATAATTAAAAGTACTAAACAAATGACCTTATTCTGACAAGAAGATATAACTCCCGTTCAATTTATCCCACACTTTGCGGTGTGAACTGAATACTCAGGAGCTTGATGACATTATGCCCATGGCCTCAGGAACTCTTCCAAAACTACTTTGCTATCTCCCGACTGTGTCTTGCGTTTCCTCTGGGCCTCCAACTGTCAAATACTTCCCCTTGTAAAGCACTCGGACATGAGAAACTCACTAGTTGTATGTTGATGATTATAGAATATGTGTCATGTTTGGACTGCTGGAAATTAGAATTGTGAATGTTTTAATGGATTCTCATACAGCTGGGCTTCTCTCTTTATTCTGTACTTTGACCACGCGACCATGACCTAATATACAAAGAGATTTAGCATTTTTTAAATTATAAACTGTTGGATCTAATCTCAGCTACTTTGTAGTATTGGGAATTGCCCTTAATATGCTATTTCAGTTATTTATCTGCTTCTCTGCTCCCACCAGGAGTGGAGCAATTGTTTTTCTGACCTTGCACCATATGAGGCTTTGAACTAATTAAATCAGTTTTTATTCCTGTTTGGGCAAGGGAGAAAGTAGGCAACTCCTTAAAAGCCATGTGCCCTGTAAGGAACGTCTTGGTATCATCTGTGAGAGTGCGCTGGACACTTACACTGTTATGATGGTGACGCTACGAACTGTAGTCTGCAGTATGCAAAACAATAGTTTTAAAAATTAACCCCAGGCAATATTGAGTCAGCATCCCTGCGCAAATACAGGAGTGTTCTCCATGTTTTGAATAATTATTACATTCATTGAAATTATGATATCATTTTCATTTAAAAAAAATGAATTCCTTGAAAATAAGGTTTTTGATAAAACATTGCCGGGTGATTCAGAAACTATGGGCCCAAGTTTCCACATGATTTGCGCCTGATTTTTAGGAGCAACTGGTGGAGAACGGACTATCTTAGAAATCGCAATTCTCCACATTTTTTTTTTGCAGTTCTAGTCAGGTAGAACAGTTCTACTTTGGAACAGAATCTTTTCTTCAAAAGGGGGCGTGTCCGGCCACTGACGCCTGATTTGAAAGTTTCCACAGTGAAAACGTACTCCAAACTAACTTAGAATGGAGCAAGTGAAGATTTTTGTAGAACTGAAAAAACCTGTTCTACACATTAAAAAATCAGGCGCAGGTTACAAATTAGGCGTCCAGAACGAGGTGGGGGGGGGGGAGGAGGGGTGGAAGGGAAGTCATTAAATTCTACAATAAATCCTTATTTATACTTATACAAATATTATACAAATAAATCCAACCTGAATAAAAATTTATAAGCAAAGAAAAGATTAAATAAACCATCTTCCTACCTGTGTGAAAGTGCTTCAGGCACGGAGAATGCTGCAGCAAGCCTCACAAAACGAGGCAGCTGTTCCTGAACGCGGGGGGGGGGGGGAGGAAACCGTTTCAGACGGCGGGAGGGAGGGAGGGAGGGAAGGAGACAGAAGGCTGCAGGAAGCCTCAGAAATTGAGGAACCATTTCCCGACGGCAAAAGGGGGAGGTTGTCGGGAAACGGCTGCCTCAACTTTCTGAGGCTTCCTGCAGCCTTCTCAGTGCTGATGTACTGATGGCAATGTGCTTTTATTAAAAAATGTTCAAAAACTAAACAGCTACAAAGAACTACAAAAATGGCCGAGTGCCAATGTTTCCTTCACACTGCGCGTGCGCGAACGCGCAGCGTTGCCGGCAGGAAAAAAACTAATTTAAATAGTACCCGCCCCCTCCCACTTACAAAATCGGTGCGAGTGTAGGCTCCGCCCCCCTGGGCGCCGCGCCAAACAGACAAGGAGCTGCAGGGCGCTCCAGAATCGCGCGTTTTTTTTCCGGTGCCGTTTTAGGCGCGAAAAACGGGCGCCCAGCTCGGAGGGGCGCCCATTTTTTATCGTGTGGAAACTTGGGCCCTATATTGTAGTGAATTACCTAGCATTATTCATAAACAGTTTATAATATCTAGATTTTGTTTTTAAAAAAAAAAGTAGCAAAATTGTATTTTTTTAAAACTTTTTACCTAACCAAGTTTTGACTGAAATGAAAATGCTCATACTTCAGGCCATGCTTAATGATCGTACACGTGATTTGTTGCTGCAGGATAAAATTGGTATACGTCGACAGCATTTCTCGGGAGAGAGAGAGACCGGGCAAAGCAGTGTTATCCTGTTCTATGAAAACAAAGGGTTTTTCTGATGGTGGATGATTTCAGATGTGTATTATTTTCCTTTCATGTAGAAAATAATTAGACACTGCCCACTATCTACTGGTGCCAATTTTTCCAACCGTTTACCCCGCCCCCTTCTCATCCACATGTTTTTGTGTTCCAGCGCATCTCTCTTTTTGGCTTCAATGTCCACATCTGTAAGCATAAACACTGCCAATTAGAGGAACTTTATCTTTTTTTTAAAACTGTTTCATTACCTGTACAATCTTTTGCCAAGTAATGTGTTGGAGAAGTTCAGCTGGCAGTGTTAGTTGTTTTCCTTGATGCCACCAGGGAACTTCATTAATTTCCCTTTCCTCCACTGCTTTCCGTGTAGAGCTTCTTTTGGACAAATGGGTTATATACTGGATGTATCTGTGCTATAAAGTGTTCTGTATAACTTTTAAGTCATTTTTTAAAACTCTGGATGGGAATTGGGGGGTGCGGGGGCCGAAGCAGGCGATGAACTGTCTAGCCCGCCTAGGGTTTGAGGCCCAGGGGATTTTAACTCCTGGGCCTCATTAGCGACACAGATTCCTGCCTGAAGCCAGCGAGAATGACATCACCACCGGTGGGTGGGTGTCGACATTTGTGGGGTGGGTTGGGGGAAAGGTGCCCGGCAAACTAAATTGAGAATGGTGGGTGGGGTGGGGTGTACTTTTAATCTACAGGTTCTAGACTGTGCTGCCCTTAGTCAGTCCTGCAGTTAAAATAGCGCCTGCATCTGGATGATGTCATTGCCACGTGACTTTACCTTTTAAATTAGGCCCCCGCTTCCCTGGGGTAGGGAGCCTTCCTGTGCCTGAATTCAGACAAGTTAAGATGGAATGAGTGCGGGAATGTAGCACGAACCTTCTACGTCCACTCCTGCTGGGTGAGGGAGGTTAAACTCATGCTGACGTTGTGTAATTTATGAATGCAAAAGGCTTTTTTTTAATAGTGTAGCTTTAATTGCCAAAATTGTGAATCTGTACTGAATTATGATGAGGCTAAAAAAACCTCTTGGGTTTTTTCATTAGCTCTAAGGATAAAGCAAGGCCTCTCATTCGTTTGACTCTTTGTGACAACTATTATTTGAACTTTGCTCCCCTAATGAATGAAAGTTTCAGTGCAATGTATATTTTCTTTGTCAGTGACCAGCTCTGCTAGTTTTTTTTAAAATCCCTTTTATTTGGTCTCTTCACAACACTGTGTTGAGAAGGCAGCTGGATGACCTGCTCTTGACCACGAGAGAGTGGCCTGAAGTGACTAATTTCTGAACTCTTTACATTTCCAAGTGTTTAGCTTCTAAATACTGCCAAGTTAATGATTGGTGATACTTACTGTCAACTTCATTTTGATCTTTATGAAGGATTGTACTGTTTGATCTTCCTGCTAGATTTTCGTTTTTTGCGGGGGAGTGGGTGGGGGGTGGGGAGAAGAGGGTCATTTCTAAATGCTTTACAGTCTTTAACAATAACAGCTTGCATTTATATAATGCAATTCCACAGAGGCGTAAACAGAATAAAAAATGGACACCAAGCCAAGGAAGCAGATGTTCGGAGGGGGGAACCAAATATTTAGTCAAAAAGGAGAGCATTGCAATAGTCTCTTTGCTGTGATTTTCAGTGCCTGTCTTTGATCCAGGCCACTTTTGTCTTTCACTTCTAAATCAGTTCAGCTTTGTTAGATTTTTGAGACTGGAAATCTCCATTTTCCTTTCTCTTTCCCCCTCCCCCTACATTTGCCATGAAGGGGAAACCACTACCAAAATATTAATACTCGAATTGCAATCAATTTTGAAATGTTTCTGCTTCTATTCAAACCTGAAGATTAATTTAGCTATTGGCTCACTGGGTAAATGTGCTTTCTAATATGGTCCTGAGGCACGAGATCAGGAAGGTCCTGGAGTAAGTTCCTGCTGTGTGCTGAGTTAACTGGTCCCAGCCAGGGAGCAGTCATCATCATCATCATCATCATCATCATCATCATCATCATCATAGGCAGTCCCTCAAAATCGAGGAAGACTTGCTTCCACTCAGTGAGTTCTTAGCTGACTGAACAGTCCAATACGGGAATTACAGTCTCTGTCACAGGTGGGACAGACAGTCGTTGAAGGAAAGGGTGGGTGGGGAGTCTGGTTTGCTACATGCTCCTTCCGCTGCCTGCGCTTGTTTTCTGCATGCTTTCGGCGACGAGACTCCATGCTCAGCGCTCCCACCCGGATGCTCTTCCTTCTCTTAGGGCAGTCTTTGTCCAGGGACTCCCAGATGTCGGTGATGTTGCATTTTTATCAAGGAGGCTTTCTGCCGTGTTTCCTCTGCCCACCTGGGGCTTGCTTGTCGTGTAGGAGTTATGAGTAGAACGCTTGCTTTGGGAGTCATGGCTCAGGCATGCGAACAATGTGGCCCACCCAACAGAGCTGGTCGAGTGTAGTCACTGCTTCGATGCTGGGGATGTTGGCCTAATCGAGAATGCTAACTGTTATGTATGCATGCTTGTATTGTTATATGATGTCTGTAACACTGAATGTACCTTCACCCTGTACACACCTTACCTGTACACCAGAGGGTGCTGCTGCTGGAGACCTAAGGGTTACCTGCACACTGCAGGCAACCCAGTATAAAAGGGAGCTCACCTCTTGGTGTCCTCACTCTAGGAGCTGCAATAAAGGACTACAGTCTTCACAGTTTAAGTACCATATCCTTGCCTTGAGGTCAGTTGTAGCATCCCCACTGCCTATTATCAGCAAGGGCAGACATCGACGATGAGGTTCAACACCGCCTCCAGTGCGCCAGAGCAGCCTTCGGCCGCCTGAGGAATAGTGTGTTCGAAGACCAGGCCCTCAAATCTGCCACCAAGCTCATGGCCTACATACATAATACTAATGTTGGTGCGTCTGCCCTCCCAGGTGATTTGCAAGATCTTGCGGAGACATCATTGGTGATATTTCTCCAGCGATTTGAGGTGTCTACTGTATATGGTCCACGTCTCTGAGCCATACAGGAGGGCAGGTATCACTACAGCTCTGTAGACCATGAGCTTGGTGCCAGGTTTGAGGGCCTGATCTTCGAACACACTCTTCCTCAGGCGGCCAAAGGCTGCGCTGGCGCACTGGAGGCGGTGTTGAACGTTGTTGTTGACATCTGTCCTTGCTGATAATAGGCAGAGGGGATGCTACAACTGACCTCAAAGGGCCTCAGCAATGGTTGAATAGCCCATTGACACTAGTTGAGGTCCACATGTGAAGAGTGGTGACTTAGGAGGGAGCTGTAGGTTTGCCGATGGAATTATATCCTAAATAAAGAAAAACTTGTACTTATATAGCACCTTTCACGACCATCGGATGTCCCAAAGTACTGTACAGCCAATTAAGTACTATTTTTGAAGGGTAATCACCGTTGTAATGTAGGAAACACAGCAGCCATATTGCGCACAGCAAGCTCCCACAAACAGCAATGTGATAAGTACCAGATAATCTGTTTTTAGTGATGTTGATCTGAGGGATAAATATTGGCCAAGACACTGGGAACAACTCCTCTGCTCTTCTTTGAAATAGTGCCCTGGGATCTTTTATACCCACCTGAGAGAACAGACAGGGCCTCGGTTCAACATCTCATCCTAGCATGGGTCAGCATTTTCAGGAAAAGGAGAGACACACACACAATTGGAGGAAAAAGAATTGCTGGGAATCAAGTGATGTATGTGCCTGTAGTGCTGAGCACCTTTCTTTGCTCCCGTTCCCACTATTCATCACAACAGAATCACGCTCTACTGGTTTCTCTGCTATTTTGAAAAACATTTTTATAATGGATTGAGTTTTGGAATTTTTTTTGTTTCAATTGAGATGCAAGTCCTATAAATAGGTTTGTCTGGGATTATATCATCGGGGGAGTCATTGCAAGGCGTGGCCTAATTTGCTGGAAAATGCAAGTGTCAGCACTGCTCACCGTGGGCATGGCTGGGCCAGATGCAATGTTTGCTGTAATTATCTTGGCGGCTCAGTGTGTGACTTACAGTGTCAACTCTGGCTCAGTGGGTAGCACACTCTCATCTGAGTTTGAGGGTTGTTGGTTCAAGTCCCACTCCAGGAACTTGAGCACATAAATCTAGGCTGACACTCCAGTGCAGTGCTGGGGAAGTGCTGCACCGTCGGAGGTGCCGTCCCTCAGATGAGACGTTAAACCGAGGCTCCGTCTACTCTCTCAGGTGGACGTAAAACATCTCATGACACTATTTCGAAGAGCAACAGGGGAGTTCTGCCCGGTGTCCTGCCCAATATTTATCCCTCAGTCAGCAAGGATATACTTGCTTTGGAGGCAGTTCAGAGAAGGTTCATTTAGGTTGATTCCAGGGATGAGGGGGTTGAGTAGGTTGGGCCTCCACTCATTGGAATTCAGAAGAATGAGAGGTGATCTTATCGAAACATATAAGATTATGAGGGGGCTTGACAAGGTGGATGCAGAGAGGATATTTCCACTGATGGGGGAGACTAGAACTAGAGGGCATGATCTTAGAATAAGGGACTGCCCATTTAAAACAGAGATGAGGAGAAATTTCTTCTCTCAGGGTTGTAAATCTGTGGAATTCCCTGCCTCAGAGAGCTGTGGAAGCTGGGACATTGAATAAATTTAAGACAGAAATAGACAGTTTCTTAAACGATAAGGGGCTATGGGAAGCGGGTGGGGAAGTGGAGCTGAGTCCATGATCAGATCAGCCATGATTTTATTAAATGGCAGAGCAGGCTTGAGGGGCCGTATGGCCTACTCCTACTCCTGCTCCTATTTCTTATGTTCTTATGTTCACATTACTAAAACAGCTTGCTTGTGCGTAAATTGGCTGCTGCGTTTCCCATATTACAACAGTAATTTCTTCTCATCTCCTGTTTTAAATGACAACAGTGACTACACACCAAAAGTACTTCATTGTCTGTAAAGCGCTTTGAGACATCTGGTAGCTGTGAAAGGCGCTTTCTTTAATGCTGGTCATTAGAGATAGTTGGTCATCAGAGGTTTGCCCGCATTGATCCTGCAAAGGCTTGAGCAGGCCCTCCAGTCCTGATTGGCTGGAAAAGTAAATCATTGCAGGAAGAGGTCAAGACATCCAGCTTCCCTTTAAATGCTGAAGGGAAATGAAAAATAGGTTTTAAGGAACAAGAAAGGAAGTTCCTCAGCTGGGTTGAGAATAAGAAGAAGGGCGCACAAGAGAGCAACGATCTCTATCGATGTTTGCCTGAAGGTTCAAGGAGCGATTGTGTGCTAAAGCATAAATAATTACGACTTGGCACAGGAAAAAAATGTATGAATTACCAAAAAAAAAATCTATATTATGCCGCTCCACATTATTTTGTCAAAATGTCCTAAAGTGCTTTTAAATGGTAATTTACTATTGGACGGTATTGATTGTTTTATGTAGGGAAACAACTCCATGCACTACAAATGGAAAGGATGATAACCTGGTAACTTCACAGCTTGTAAAATATTTAGGTGAGGCACTAAGAATAGGCTGACCTTCCCACAAAATCAATTGGGTGCCGTGCAGGCTGTAGAAGCTTACTACATGCCCCTTGATCTGCTGAGCAAAGGTTTCATTGTCTGAGGAGAAGCACGAGGCTATTCAAACCCCCGAGACTGGGAGCAGTGGTTTGGTACACGCGATATCCTGAGGGCAGTCAGGGACCTTTGAGGGATATGGATATCAAAGGGTGGCGGATCCCTTTGTATGAAAGAAAAATGGTCTGACCAGTTGAGCACAGCATTGTGCATTTGTTTATTCTGTTATCAAAAGGAGAGGTTTTGCACTGATTATTATTATTATTGTTGTTATTGTTATGGTCCATCTCTTGAACTCACAGCTGGAGGAAGACCCTGGTTATTAATGTTGAAATGCTTTAACCTAAAGAGGTAGAAATTCATCTGGGCCTGTTTTCAGACCCAGGATTGGCGCTGAGCAGGCAGCGTATGTTCAAACTGGAAGGCCCAATTGTGGTGTATCTAGCACACAAATCACTGACTCCACACAGTCTGGTACAAGTCTAACTGCTGTGACTTTCGTCCTTTATTGTTCAGCTCCAGAGTGCTTCTCCGGTATATAGTGCCTGTTCTAGGTACTTCCAGGTTTCCCACCACAGCGCCCTCTGTGGTGTGGCATAGTGCTTACATTACATTTAAGGGACTGGGACAATACACACATCATTACATAACATCACCTTCCCCCCCCCCCCCCCCCCCCCCCCCCCCCCACCTGGACGCAGGACAACGATACACATATCATTACATAACATCACACTTGTCCAACGGAAGGCAAGTAGGCATGGACAGTGCGTTAGTGTGGTACATATTATCTGGTACATTAACTAGTTATTGACTGGTAACGGATCCTTGATTTCCTTGTTAGCCCTTATCATTAATTGTACTTCATCCATTATTTTACACAAATACAGTGGCCATTCAGCATTAAAAAATTAATTCTTATTATAAATTCGCCATCTCACATTAACATAGCTCATTTTAGACTCGCTCTGCCTTACAGAAGTCCTTTGTGGGGACCACCTCTTGGTAAGGCCCTTTTAAGACTCCCGGGTGCATTTCCTTTTTAAGGCGCCATCTTTGATGCAGGAGGATTCCACGAGGCTTCTCCTTGGGCGCCGCCATCTTTGATGCTCTGCTGCTCTGAACACGATGCCACCGCCATCTTCTTCTCCGCCGCTCCGGATGCCCTCCGCCTTCGCAGCCTCCGCTCCCCTCTGCTGCCACCTGACTTGCCGCCTCTCCTGCGGCCGTGGTGGCCTCTCCAGCGGTCGCACTTGTCGCCTCCCCCGCGGCCTCTGTAGTGGCCTCCCATGCGGCCGCCGTGGCCGCGGCCTCCAGCTGCTGCCGCACCCCGCCCGACAGCAGCTCCCTCGGCGGGGCCCACCCGACGGCTGATTCCTCGGCGGGGCTCTTCCGATCTGCCGGCCATCCTGGATCCCTCGCACCCCGCCGGCTCACCCCCCCACCCCCCCCACACCAGGCCCCTCTCTGCAGGGCTGCTTGCCTGTGGGGGCTGAGGCTGCAGGATCTCTGTGGCTTGAGGTCCGGGCCTGGGGCTTGCCTGTGGGGGCTGAGGCTGCAGGGTCTCTGTGGCTTGAGGTCCGGGCCTGGGACTTGCCTGTGGGGGGATTGAGGCTGCAGCTCCAGCTCGGTCGGCGCTGCTCTCTGGGGACCCGGGGCACGGCACCACCCCGGGGAGCAGCAGCCTGTGGGGTGATGAAGTCTTCCCAGCTCCCACGGACCGTCCCCATCCACCTCCGGCCGAGGAGTGTCAGCCCATCGCCTGCAACGACCCACAAAGGTAAACCGTGCGTCTCGTCCCCGTGGGATACCTGCACCATCGCTCTGCCAAGAACAGGTATTAGTTCCCTGGTGTAGGTACGCAGCTTCGCCGTGACCGGGACCAGCTTGGGTCGTGCAGCTGGGTTAATCCACAGTTTATCAAAAGTTCTCCGACTCATCAACGACGGACCCGAGCCCGTGTCCACTTCCATACTCACTGGGACACCGTTGATTTTTATTTCCATTATCACTGGGGGCGAATCGTCAGTACACGTGTGCAGTCCAAACACCTCATCTTCTTCTACCTGCTCCTCGCTGAACAGTAGATCATCCCCCATCTCCTCAGCCACATGGTGAGTCCGATTTCTTTTACACATACGCTGAAGGTGGCCTTTAATGTGGCAGGTATTGCACGTGTACTCCGCAAACCTGCACTGGTGAGCCCCATGGCTTCCTCCACAGCGCCAGCATGGTGCTGCTTGATTGGCCCCCCTCAGCAGACTCTGAGTTCCAGGACCCCGAGGTCCGTGCTCTCTGCCCCGGGCAGAGCCACGTTCTGCAGTTTTGTCCGTGGTGGGCGCTATCCGGGTTCGACACTGTGGATTATTTGCTTGGTGCTGCAAGTCGAGGTCATATATGCCCGGCTGATGGCGATGGCCTTTGTCAGAGTGATTGTGGGTTCCATGCCAGCAGCTTGTGAAGGAGGCCCTCGTGGCCAATCCCCATAACGAAAACGTACCGCAAGGCCTCGTCAAGGTGTGCGCCAAAATCACAAGGCGCCGCGAGTCTCCTGAGGTCCGCAGCATATTTGGTGACATCCTGGCCCTCAGGTCTGCAGTGATGGTAAAATTTGTATCTGGCTGTGAGGATGCTCTCCTTCGGTTTCAACTGGTCACGAATGAGTTCAGTCAGCTCCTCGTATGACTTGTCCCTGGCGCTCCCGGGTGCCAGCAAATCCCTGACGAGACAGTAAACCTCATCGCCACAACTGGAGAGCAATATCGCCTTACGCTTATCTCTCATTGCGTCCGTGTCCTCCGTCAGGTCGTTTGCTGTGAAGTAGTACTCGAGCCTTTCTGTGAAGGCCTCCCAATCATGGCCCACGGTAAAATCCTTTAGCGAGCCCAGAGTAGCCATGGTTGCGTGGAGTTCGTCCGCTTCCTAGTCGCCAATGTGGTGTATCGAGCACACAAATCACTGACTCCACACGGTATGGTGTAAGTCTAACTGCTGTGACCTTCGTCCTTTATTGTTCAGCTCCAGAGTGCCTCTCGGGTGTGGTGGTCAGCCTTACAAAGTGCCTGTTCTAGGTACTTCCAGGTTTCCCACCACAGCGCCCTCTGTGGTGTGGCATAGTGCTTACATTACATTTAAGGTACTGGGACGATACACACATCATTACATGACACCAATATTGGACCTCTGGTGACGTTTCAATAATTGAAGCAAGCTTCTGGTGCCTGTCACTTCCAGAGCTGTGCGATTATTGGTCATCTTTGTGACTGTTTTATGTCCGGAAAAAGGGCACAACGATGATTAATTTCTCGCCCAAATTGTTTCTATTACAAACTTACGTTTCCTCTCAGAAACCAAGCAAGTGACCCTTACGCAGCTTGATTTTATCAGCAAATTTCCACAAATTCTTTTTTTTAATTCTAGCTGGTGTGCTCATCATTATACCCTACAGAATTAGAAGTAAAATGACATGTTTTTTTAATGAACAGAAATGCCCATTCAAAGACCAATTAGGCAACTGAACCACTAATGGTTGACTAGAGAGAGCTGGGAAAATTCACATTTTGTTCGCTCAGACAGCCTGGGTCAAGGTTCGACAAGGAGGTGAAATGCATAAGGTAGAAGACCGAGAAGATTTACAGGGGTTTGGTGATTTGTGTATACTTGCGTCATTTGGTCAATGCTGTTGCTACACATGCCGCTAAACAGACATGTTTTTATTCCCTGAAACTTCTTTTGGGTGGGGGCGGGGTTGGAAAATGAGCCAAAACATTAGAATTTCTGTGAAAATCTTGTTGTGTAACTCTAGCAAACTCCTGAAAAGCTTGAACTGGATGAGATAGCTTGATAGTTGTTGGGTGTGACAATAGTACGTGGACAGCACAGCAACACACAGCCACTTTACATCTCATGGGCGTCAAATAATATTAAACTAACTAAAAAATGGGAAAGAAATTAGCTTTGTAAAAATGTAAAGCCAGATTTGAGAAAAGAGATACCTTCATTCAATTATTTGTTTGAAATCATAGAATGGTTACAGCACAGAAGGAGGCCATTCGGCCTGTGGTACGAGTGCCGGCTCTCTGCACGAGCACCTCAGCTAGTCCCACTCCCCTGCCCTTTCCCTGTAGCCCTGCAAACTTGTTTCATTCAGGTACTTATCCAATTCCCTGTTGAAAGCCACAGTTTGAATCTGCCTCCACCACCCTCTCAGGCAGTGCATTCCAGATCCTAACCACTCGCTGCGTAAAAAGATATTTCCTCATGTCGTCTTTGGATCTTCTGCCAATCACCTTAAATCTGTGTCCTCTGGTTCTCGACCCTTCTGCCAATGAGAACAGTTTCTCTCTATCTACTCTGTCTCAGCCCCTGATGATTTTGAACACCTCCATCAAATCTCTTCAACCTTCCTCTGTTCTAAGGAGAACAACCGCAGCTTCTCCAGTCTAGCCATGTAACTGAAGTCCCTCATCCCTGGAATCATTATTGTAAATCTTTTCTGCACCCTTCATATCCATCCTAAAATGCAGTGCCCAGAATTACTCCAGTTGAGGCCAAACCAGTATTTTATAAAGGTTCATCGTGACTTCTTTGCTTTTGTACTCTATCTCTATTTATGAAACCCAGCATCCCATAAGCTTTATTAACTGCTTTCTCAACCTGCCCTGCCACCGTCAATGATTTGTGCACATATGCCGCCAGGTATCGGTTCATGCAGCCCCTTTAGAATTGTACCCTTTAGTTTATATTGCCTCTCCCCATTCTTCCTACTAAAATCTATCACTTCGCACTTTTCCGCATAAAATTTCTTCTGTCACGTGTCCGCCCATTCCACCAGCGTGTCTGTCTTGTAGTCTATCACTATCCTCCTCATTGTTCACTATACCAAGCTTTGTGTCCTCTTCAAATTTTGAAATTGTACCCTCCACACTCAAGTCTAAGGAATTAATATATATCAAGAAAAGCAGTGGTCCTAGTACCGATCCCACTCTATACCTTCCTCCATTCTGAAAAACAACCGTTCAACATTAGTCTTGTTTCCTATCACTTCACCAATTTCGTATCCATGCTGCCACTGTCTTTTATTCCATGGGCTTCAACTTTGCTGGCAAGCATATTATGTGGCACTTTATCAAATGCCTTTTGGAAATCCATGTACACCACATCAACCGCATTGACCTCATCAACCCTCTCTGTTACCTCATCAAAAAACTCAATCAAGTTGGTTAAACTCTATTTCCCTTTAACAAATCTGTGCTGGCTTTCCTTAATGAATCCACACTTGTCCAAGTGACTGTTAATTTTGTCCCTGATTATAGTTTCTAAAAGCTTCTCCACTACTGAGGTTAAACTGACTGGCCTATATTTCCTGGGTATATTCTTGCATGCTTTTTTGAACAAGGGTGTAACATTTGCAGTTCTCCAGTCCTCTGGCACCAACCCCGTATCCAAGGAGGATTGGAAGATTATGGCCAGTACCTCTGCAATTTCCACCTTCACTTCCCTCAGCATCCGAGGATGCATCTCATCCGGTCCTGCTGACTTATCTACTTTAAATACAGCCAGCCTTTCTAATATCTCCTCCTTATCAACTTTTATCCCATCCAGTATCTCAACTACCTCCTCTTTCACTGTCTTTGGCAGTATCTTCCTCCTTGGTAAAGACAGATGCAAAGTATTTATTTAGTACCTCAACCACACCCTCTGCCTCCATGTGTAGGTCTCCATTTTGGTCCTTAATCAGCCCCACCCCTCCTCTTACTACCCGTTTACTATTTATAGTCCTATAGAAGACTTTTGGATTCCCTTTTATGTTAGCTGCCAGCCTATTCTCATACTCTCTTTGCTCCTCTTATTTCCTTTTTCATTTCCCCTCTGAACTTTCTATATTCAGCCTGGTTCTCACTTGTATTCTCAACCTGTCATCTGTCATACACCCCCTTTTACTGTTTCATCTTACTCTCTACCTCTTTCGTCATCCAGGGAGCTCTGGCTTTAGTTGCTCTACCTTTCCCCCTTGTGGGAATGTACCTCCACTGTATCTCCTCTTTAAAGGCAGCCCATTGTTCAATTACAGTTTTGCCTGCCAATCTTTGACTCCAATTTACCCGGGCCAGATCCATTCTCAGCCCACTGAAATTAGCTTTCCTTAATTAAGTATTTTTACGCTGGATTACTCCGTCTTTTTCCATAGTTAGTCTAAACCATATGATACTGTGATCACCATTCCTTAAATGTTCTCCTACAGACACTTTCTCTACTTAACCCACCTCATTCCCCAGAACCAGATCCACCAATGCCTCCTTCCTTGTTGGGCCGGAAATGTACTGATCAAGAAAGTTCTCCTGAACACACTTCAGAAATTCTTCCCCCTCTCTGCCCTTTACACTATTACTATCCCAGTCTATAGTTGAAGTCCCCCATTATCACTACTCTACAATTCTTGCACCTCTCTAATTTCCCTGCAAATTTGCTCCTCTATATCCTTCCCACTAGTTGGCGGCCTATCGAATACACTTAGTGTTATGGCACCTCTATTATTTCTTAACTCTAACCAAATAGATTCTGTCCTTGACCCCTCCAGGACATCCTCTCTCTCTCCAGCACTATAATTTCTCCTTAATCAATACTGCCACCCCCCCACCCCCCACCCCCATCTTTCTTTCATTCCCTATCCTTCTTGAACACCTTATATCCAGGAACATTTAGTAGCCAATCCTGCCCTTTTTTGAGCCAGGTCTCTGTTATCGCCACAACATCATAATCCCATGTGGCTATTTGCACCTGAAGCTCACCATCTTTATTTACCACACTTCATGCATTCACACACATGCACTGTAAACGTTGTATTCTCTCTTAGTCTGACCCCACCTAATACCGAAGTACAGTGTATTTGTTACACTAGTGCTACCTGTCTCTCCCAATCCTTTGTGTCCCTTGTTTCTCCTCTAGTACTACATCTCCCTGCCAAATTAGTTCAATAATTCAAAAACACTATTATTTGGTTATGATTGAACAGCTCAGTGGCTATTTAATCAATCAGGTGATTAATACCATGAAACAGAGAATAGGAGATACATTGATGTGTCAAAACAGGTGGTGAGTTGAACTACAGTGTTAAATTGTTCTCAGTTTAAAGGTTTTCAATAAGTTTTGCTTTGATATGTTGAATGTATTGCTTTTTTAAAAAAAGTACGGTGAAGTAGCGTTCACCAGCAGAATATAATCAATCTTTCTTTTGCAAACAGCGGGGAAAGTATTCTTTGATTTTTAAGTAGGATCATTATGAAGAACCTCTTCCCTCATGATTGCGTTGAATTGCATGTTGGGTTTAAAAAAAAATCTTTCTGGCATCCAAAATTAATTGGCCGTGTGACTATATTTGTAAATAGAAACATAGAAACATAGAAAATAGATGCAGGAGCAGGCCATTCAGCCCTTCTAGCCTGCACCGCCATTCAATGAGTTCATGGCTGAACATGAAACTTCAGTACCCCCTTCCTGCTTTCTCGCCATAACCCTTGATCCCCCGAGTAGTAAGGACTTCATCTAACTCCCTTTTGAATATATTTAGTGAATTGGCCTCAACTACTTTCTGTGGTAGAGAATTCCACAGGTTCACCACTCTCTGGGTGAAGAAGTTTCTCCTCATCTCGGTCCTAAATGGCTTACCCCTTATCCTCAGACTGTGACCCCTGGTTCTGGACTTCCCCAACATTGGGAACATTCTTCCTGCATCCAACCTGTCTAAACCCGTCAGAATTTTAAACGTTTCTATGAGGTCCCCTCTCATTCTTCTGAACTCCAGTGAATACAAGCCCAGTTGATCCAGTCTTTCTTGATAGGTCAGTCCCGCCATCCCGGGAATCAGTCTGGTGAATCTTCGCTGCACTCCCTCAATAGCAAGAATGTCCTTCCTCAAGTTAGGAGACCAAAACTGTACCCAATACTCCAGGTGTGGCCTCACCAAGGCCCTGTACAACTGTAGCAACACCTCCCTGCCCCTGTATTCAAATCCCCTCGCTATGAAGGCCAACGTGCCATTTGCTTTCTTAACCACCTGCTGTACCTGCATGCTAACCTTCAATGACTGATGTACCATGACACCCAGGTCTCGTTGCACCTTCCCTTTTCCTAATCTGTCACCATTCAGATAATAGTCTGTCTCTCTGTTTTTTCCACCAAAGTGGATAACCTCACATTTATCCACATTATACTTCATCTGCCATGCATTTGCCCACGCAATGCATTGAGGGAGCTTGACCTCAGTAAAATATATTAATACAAATTCTTTTGGCAGAGCAAGATGTTGGTTAGTTACTGGTCCCTTGTGCATTGAACAATTATCCTAATAACATAGCACAAGTTTTAAAAGGAGTTAATCTTTAATTTTAAAAGAGGAACGAACATATTGGGGTGAATTTTCAATGTAGTTAGATGCTTAACCTTTGTATTCTCCCTTGAATTGCAACATCTGTTTCTTCACACTGGAGAATGTGATTTCCGTGGGAACGAGAAACAGAATTGAAATAAAATTTAGCAGATGTAACTTTGTACTTCTGACAAGCAAAACAATTGCTGTTCCTTTCAAGCCATGTGAAGCCAACTAATCAAGGAACGATTATGCATGTTCTTTAGTACAGTTTGCATATGGTGCGAGTGGGTTAGTGTGCTGACCTACACTGTGCAGCCAGATGCTTGTGATAATACCCGAGAGGTTCCACAGTATCTACGACAGGAAAAAAAATGTAAAAGATGCATCGCAGTGTGACCTCTATAATGGTGTGCGAGTAGCTTTATTTTAGCCTAATTTGATGCCTTTATTTGTTTTATATATAATACATTCATCATCATCAAAATAGAGAAATTGAGACAAGTGGGTATGATCTGATAGCCATTAGAGACTTGGTTGCAAGGTGACCAGGATTGGGAATTAAATATTCAGGGACTTGACAATCCAGAAGGACAGACAGAAAGGAAAAGGAGGTGGGGTAGCTATTGATAAAGGATGGAATCACTGCAATAGTAAGAAATGATATTGGCTCAAATGATAAGGGTGTTGAAACAGTTTGGATGGAGATGAGGAACAATAAGGGGAAAAGTCACTGGTGGGCGTAGTCTATAGGCCCCCTAACAGTAGCAACTCTGTTGGTCGGAGCATCAACCAGGAAATAGTGGGGGCTTGTAAAAAGAGAACAGCAATAATCATGGGTGATTTTAACCTCCATATTGATTGGACAAATCAAATTGGTCATGGTAGCCTTGAGGAGGAGTTCATAGAGTCAATAAGGGACGGGTTCCTTGAGCAATATGTAACGGAACCAACCGGGGCGCAGGCTATCTGAGATCTGGTCCTGTGTAATGAGACAGGATTAATAAACAATCTCCTAGTAAAGGATCCTCTTGGAATGAATGATCATAGCATGATTGAGTTTCAAATTCAGATGAAGGGTGAGAAAGTTGGATCTCTAACCAGCGTACTAAGCTTAAATAAAGGAGACTGAAGATATGAGGGCAGAGTTGGGTAAAGTAGACTGGGAAAATAGATTAAAGTGTAGGATGGTTGATGAACAGTGGTGTACATTTAAGGAGATATTTCACAACTCTCAAGAAAAATATATTCCAGTGAGGAGGAAAGGGTGCAAGAGAAAAGATAGCCATCCGTGGCTAACTAAAGAAATAAAGGACAGTATCCAATTTAAAAACAAGTGCATACAAAGTGGCCAAAACTAGTGGGAGGACAGAAGACTGGGAAGCTTTTAAAAGTCAGCAAAGAACAACTAAAAAAATGATTAAGGGAAGATAGACTATGAAAAACAGAGAGCAAGAGTTTCTATAGGTATATAAAAAGGAAAAGAGTGGCTAAAGTAAATGTTGGTCCCTTAGAGGACGAGACCGGGGAATTAGTAATGGGGAACATGGAGATGGCAGAAACTCTGAACAAATATTTTGTATCAGCCTTTACAGTAGAGGACACTAACAATATCCCAACAGTGGATAGTCAAGGGGCTATAAGGGGGGAGGAACTTAACACAATCACAATCACTAAGGAGGTGGTACTCAGTAAGATAATGGGACTAAAGGCATATAAATCCCCTGGACCTGATGGTTTGCATTCTAAGGTCTTAAGAGAAGTAGCGGCAGGGATTGTAGATGCATTGGTTGTAATTTACCAAAATTCCCTGGATTCTGGAGAGGTCCCAGTAGATTGGAAAACTGCAAATGTAACGCCCCTATTTAAAAAAAAAAAGGAGGCAGATAAAAAGCAGGAAACTATAGACCAGTTAGCCTAACATCTGTGGTTGGGAAAATGTTGGAGTCCATTATTAAAGAAGCAGTAGCCGGACATTTGGGAAAGCAAAATTGGGTCAGGCAGAGTCAGCATGGATTTATGAAGGGCAAGTCATGTTTGACAAATTTGCTGGAATTGTTCGAGGATGTAACGAACAGGATGGATAAAGGGGAACCAGTGGAAGTGGTGTATTTGGACTTCCAGAAGGCCACATAAAAGGTTACTGCACAAGATAAAAGTTCACGGGGTTGAGGGTAATATATTAACATGGATAGAGGATTGGCTAACTAACAGAGAACAGAGAGTCGGGATAAATGGTTCATTCTCTGGTTGACAATCATTAACTAGTGGGGTGCCGCAGGGATCAGTGCTGGGACCCCAACTATTTACAATCTATATTAACGACTTGGAAGAAGGGACTGAGTGTAACGTAGCCAAGTTTGCTGATGAAACAAAGTTGGGAGGAAAAGCAATGTGTGAGGAGGACACACAAAATCTGCAAAAGGACATAGACAGGCTAAGTGAGTGGGCAAAAATTTGTCAGATGGATTATAATGTTGGAAAGTGTGAGGTCATGCACTTTGGCAGAAATAATCAAAGAGCAAGTTATTATTTAAATGGAGAAAAATTGCAAAGTGCTGCAGCACAGCAGGACCTGGGGGTACTTATGCATGAAACACAAAGGGATAGTATGCAGATACAGCAAGTGATCAGGAAGGCCAATGGTATCGTGGCCTTTATTGCAAAGGGGATGGAGTATAAAAGCAGGGAAGTCTTGCTACAGCTATATAAGGTATTGGTGAGGCCACACCTGGAACACTGCGTGCAGTTTTGGTTTCCATATTTACGAAAGGATATACTTGCTTTGGAGGCAGTTCAGAGAAGGATCACTAGGTTGATTCTGAGGATGAGGGGGTTTGACAAGGTGGATACAGAGAGAATGCTTCCAGTGATGGGGGAGACTAGAGGGCATGATCTTAGAATAAGAGGCCGCCCATTTAAAACAGAGATGAGAAATTTCTTCTCTGAGGGTTGTAAGTCTGTGGAATTCGCTGCCTCAGAAAGCTGTGGAAGCTGGGACATTGAATAAATTTAAGACAGAAATAGACAGTTTTTTAAATGGTAAGGGGATAAGGGGTTATGGAGAGCAGGCGGGGAAGTGGAGCTGAGTCCATGATCAGATCAGCCATGATTTTATTGAATGGAAGAGCAGGCTCGAGGGGCCGTATGGCCTACTCCTGTTCCTATTTCGAATGTTATTTAACATCATAGGCAGTCCCTTGGAATCGAGGAAGACTTGCTTCCACTCTTAACATGAGTTCTTAGGTGGCTGTACAGTCCAATATGAGAACCACAGTCTCTGTCATAGTTGGGACGGACAGTCGTTGAGGGAAGGGGTGGGTGGGACTGGTTTGGTTTGCCGCACGCTCTTCGCTGCCTACATTATAACAGTGACTACACTCCAAAAGTACTTCATTGGCGGTAAAGCGATTCAGACGTCCGGTGGTCGTGAAAGGCGCTATATAAATCCAAGTCTTTCTTACTCATTCCATACACACACACACACACACACACACACACACACACACATATATTATATATATATATACACACACACATATATATATATATACACACACACATATACAGACACACAAATATATATATATACACACACACATATATATACATATACACACACACACACACACACACACACACACACATATATACATACACACACACACATACACACATACTGTGCTTCTATGGTGTTTTGACTTTCCCTATCAGAGATGAGCTTAAAGTCAGAATCTGGTTGTTGCTATGAGTTATTTTAACTTTTAGCTTCCTTTCTGGCCTCCCTCCCTACCCCGAATTGCTGATCATTTCCAATAGCATGATTTTTAATTTAAGTGACTTGTATAGTTTCATAATTGATTAACTGACAACGATCACCCCATGGGTGATGCTTCCTTTTGGTGATTGAATGCCACTTTGGAATGAAACTTTGGTGTAAATGAACAATTGATTATGTGGAGTTATTTAACCAAAAGACAGTATTTATATGATCTGTCCTTTGGAATGCAACAACAATAACTTGCATTTATATAGCACCTTTTAACGTAGCTTCACAGGAGCGTTGTCAAACAAAATCTGACATCGAGCCACATAAGGAGATAGTTGGACAGATAAGCAAAAGCTTGATCAAAGAGGTAGGCTTTAAGGAACATCTTAAAGGAGGAAAGAGAGGTAGAGGGATGGAGAGGTTTAGGGAGGGAATTCCAGAGCTTAGGGCTTCAGCAGCTGAGGGTATGGCCGCCAATGGTGGAGTGATTAAAATCGGGGATGAGCAAGAGACCAAAATTGGAGGAGTACAGCGATCTTGGGCGGCTGTAGGGATGGAGGAGGTGATGGGGGTGAGGTGGGACAAGCCCATGCAATTGGATTTCACTCCACATGGACGACTCTAAATGGCTAATATCGGCTACGGCTAACACACCGTGGAAAGGAGCAGCCTATTGTCTGCTTTATAAGCAATGCTTTGAGTTCATTCGTGTCCTCTTTTCTTTCCCTCACTCCGACAAATACGACACTGCTGTTTTGGCAATATCTGGGGTTTTGCTCCTGTATGCTCCACATAAGGTTACTGTTTTGTGTTCATTAGAGTATGTGCAATTTGTATTAGCATTCAAATATAGTAATGAAGTGGTTATTTTATGCTGTAAAATTACTTCTTTAGTGTGTTCATATTTCCAATGACTAATGGATGACGTTGATCCTTTATGACATTTTTCTTTATTCAAATAACATAATGTGACTTGCGTCCATTCTAGGAAGTCTACAAAGTAGCATAGACATAGAAACATAGAAAATAGATGCAGGAGCAGGCCATTCGGCCCTTCGAGCCTGCACCACCATTCATTATGATCATGGCTGATCATGCAGCTTCAGTAGCCCACTCCTGCCTTCTCTCCATACCCCTTGATCCCTTTAGCCGTAAGGGCCACATCTAACTCCCTTTTGAATATATCCAACGAACTAGACTCAACAACTTTCTGTGGTAGAGAATTCCACAGGTTCACAATTCTCTGGGTGAAAAAGTTTCTCCTCATCTTGGTCCTAGATGGCTTACCCCCTTTCCTTAGACTTCCCCAACATCCTGCATCTAACCTGTCCAATCACGTCAGAATTTTATATGCTCTTATGAGATCCCCTCATTCTTCTAAGTTCCAGTGAATATAAGCCTAGTCGATCCAGTCTTTCTTCATATGCCAGTACAGCCATCCCAGGAATCAGTCTGGTGAACCTTCGCTGCACTCCCTCAATAGCAAGAATGTCTTTCCTCGGATTAGGAGACCAAAACTGCACATAATACTCGAGGTGTGGTCTCACCAAGGCCCTGTACAACTGCAGCAAGACCTCCCTGCTCCTCTACTCAGAGCCTCTCGCTATGAAGGCCAACATGCCAATTGCTTTCTTTACTGTCTGCTGTACCTGCACGCCTACTGTCAATGACTGATGTACATGACACCCAGGTCTCGTTGCATCTCCCCTTTTACTAATCTGTCACCATTCAGATAATCTGCCTTCCCGATTTTGCCACTAAAGTGGATAACCTTACATTTATCCACATTATACTGCATCTGCCCACTCACCTAACCTGTCCAAGTCACCCTGCAGCCTCTTAGCATCCTCCTCACAGCTCTCACTGCCACCCAGCCTAGTGTCATCTGCAAACTTGGAGATATTACATTCAATTCCTTCATCTAAATCATTAATGTATATTGTAAATAGCTGGGATCCCAGCACTGAACCTTGCGGTACCCCACTAGTCACTGCCTGCCGTTCTGAAAAGGACCCGTTTATTCCCACTCTTTGCTTCCTGTCTGCCAACCAATCTCTTGTGTGGGACTTTGTCAAAAGCCTTTTGAAAGTCCAAATACACCACATCCATTGATTCTCTCTTATCCACTCTACAAGTCACATCATCAAAAAACTCTAGAAGATTTGTCAAGCATGATTTCCCTTTCATAAATCCATGTTGACTTGGACCGATCTTGTCACTGCTTTCCAAATGCGCTGCTATTACATCTTTAATAATTGATTTCAGCATTTTCCTCACTACCGCTGTCAGGCTAACCGATCTATAATTCCCTGTTTTCTCTCCCTCCTTTTTTAAAAAGTGGGGTTACATTAGCTACCCTCCAATCCATAGGAACTGATCCAGAGTCCATGGAATGTTTGAAAATGACCACCAACGCATCCACTATTTCTAGGGTCATTTCCTTAAGTACTCTGGGATGCAGACTATAAGGCCATGGGGATTTATTGGTCTTCCATCCCATCAATTTCCCTATCACCATTTCCTGACTAATAAATATTACAAAATGGGCACGCTATAAGTTTATTACTTAACATAAAGTCAAGTCTCTGTCACATTCTCATGTTTTATTGCACTTTTATGGGAAAAGGGCTCCGATCTAGTGATGGCTTCAGCTTCCTTCTCTACCCACTATGATTCCAGAAGATTTTGTAGTGGGCTCATTATTTTTAAACAAATACTTTGTGTTATTGGACAGGTAGATGAAATCAAGGTTGCCATGTTTCACGTAGAGTGAGGCTTAAATCTAGAATTAGGAGAGCTTTTACTCCAATCTACTTCGTTTCTGAGTGAGAAACACAAAGAAGAAGCAATGGCAACTCTCTACAGGCAAGATAGAGAATAGGTGAGTGAAGAGGGAATATCAGATGGAACGTCCATCTTTGGCAGTTCCTTGTACTTCCTGGTGACCAGTTTAAGAAACCCTGGCCATGTAAGATGGCATTCTGACTGCTGTGGACCTGTGTCACTTTATTGCACCCAACTTATTGATGAAATCTCATTTCTGAGGTTGAAGGCCACTTGATTTGGATTTGGGAGAAAACTTGATATGTCCCCGGTATCCAAAATAGAGTGACTACTTCAGTTTACTGTTTATTTCCCACAATTGATGGCTTGAATAGGATTGTGATCATGGGCTGAAAAGAGATATTGCAGTATAGGTTGAACCTCTCTTATCCGGGACCCCCTTATCTGGCACCACGCCTCGTCTGGGACCATTCCCGGGTAGCGCATGCGCAGAACACGACCGTCAAAATCCTACTCGCCAATATAATCTTTCTCCTCAATCGGCTGCCTCCTCCTCGTCGCCCTGCTGGAACGCCTGCAGCCACAGTTCTCGGGCCGGCTGTACCTTCCCACAACGTTCCCTCCGGGTGTGGGGCGGGGAGGGGGGTAGGGGGGGCGTTGGACCAGCTCTTCTGGGCCCGCTGGCTCTTCGAGGCCCCTTGCACACTGATTGGCTGGCTGGCTGACTGACAGACAGTCGATCCAGCCAATCAGCGCGCACACATACTTACCCCAGCAACAGCATTTAAAGATGGAGTCCACCTGAGCACATGACCTTGCCTCATCCGGCAAAATCCCTCATTCGGGACAGGCCAGGTTCCGAGGGTGCCGGATAAAGGAGTTTCACCCTATATTGTGAAAAAAAAATAGGAATTCAATACTATACCTCTCAGAATTCAAAGGCCTTTTTCTAGACTCGGGTCTATTTTCTAATAATCCACATCTGGTGAACGGAAACCTTTTAATTTGCATGTTGCTGCTGATAAAATGATACAGGGCATTAAGACAGAGTATTCAGCCAAGACGGGATTGATAGGTTTGCAGCTGAGTTCTGAGAAACTGCTGCTCAATAATTCCACCCTTATTTAACTTGTCCTGAATTGTGTCTGAAATGAGACACTTGGCCAATAGTTGCCGTGGCATGTTTTCATGGTTTTGCTTGAAGAAAAAGAGACATCTTTTATTAACTGATTATCAAGCACCATATTCTTGCTGAAACGCAGCCAAAAAAATCATTTTGTTAAAAAGACCCAGCGATAGTAATTCCTGCTGATGAACTGGGCCTTATCAAAGGTTGATTATCAACAGTACCCGGCGCTTACTATGGCATATCATCGACTCCTTGATCATGAGGCTTTTCTGTGCTGCCTTCTGATTAGCTCCTTCCTCCACATGTGACCCTGGGCTCTTGTGGACTGTGTGCAAAGGCACGGCTACCGTGTGGTATGTGCGGAAAGGGGGAAAAAATCATTTTCAAGTGCAGTAACTGTAGGCAAACATGGCCACCAATTGCACAGAGCAAGTTTCCACAAACCGTGAATCAGATGAATGACTTAATTGGTTAATTTGTTTTTATTTGTGGCGGGCGATCGAGAAATGTTGATTAGGAACAGGAAAATTCCATGACTGATCATTTAATCTGTTTTTTCACAGCGGGTGAGGAAGAAACGTTGGTCAGGACACCAAAGCCCTGATTTTAACCCCGTTAGGAACGGTGTGTGTGTGTGTTGGGGGAGGGGGGGTTAAAATCACATTGGGTCACTCGCCACATTGTTCCCGAACTGTTCATGGAGGTTGCCATTTTAACTGGCAATTCCCCCCCCATCCCCACTTCGGATAAAGGAAAATGTATTAGCTACTGCTACAACACACCTTACCTATAATCATCCCAATGGTACATGCTGCTCTGTGATCTCATCACACTGTAACTACATTAGGAACACGAGTGGCCCATCCAGCCCCTCGAGCTTGCTCTAACATTCATCTACCTTCAAGCCTAATTTCACGCCTTTTCTTTATATCCCTTGATAACCGTACCTAACAAAAATCCATCTGTCTCAGTCTTGAAAGCGCTGATTGTTCCAGCAGCCACAGGCTTTTATCAGAAAGTTGCAGACTTCTTCTACCCTGTGTGTGGAAAAGTGCTTCCTGACTCTGCTCCCGAATGGCCTAGCTCTAATTTTAAGATTATATCGCCTTGTTCTTGATTCTCCCACCAGAGGAAATAGTTTCTCTGTTACCCCGTCAAATCCTTTTAACATTTTTAAACAACTCAATCAAATCGCCCCTCAATCTTCTATACTCGCGGCAGTACAAGCCATGTTTATGTAACCTGACCTCATAATTTAACCCTGTAAGCCCTGGTATCATTCTGGTGAATCTGTGCTGCATCCCATCCAAGGCACCTTCCTACGCTGCAGTTCCCGAACCAGAATGCAGTGTTCCAGATGGTGTCTGACCAGGACTCTGCAACTGAAGCCTCACTGCCTACCTTTACCTGTCGACAGAAATATTTGCAATGGATTGCCTTTTTTGTTCTATCTTCAACACCTCACTCACGTAAATTCTACCCAATTTTAATATAGCACTTTTGTTGTCACAGACCAGAAAACTAATGAAGCTCAACGCAAGCTCGAGGAACAGCACTTCATCTTTCGTTTAGGCACTTTAAAACCTTCTGGACTCAGCATTGAGTTCAACAATTTGAGAGCCTGACCGCTGCCAATCTTTGGCTCCCACCCGCCCCCGAGAGCCTGTTTCTTTTTTTCTCTGTCTCTAATGGCAGCTGGTCATTACCCCACCATTCACACCCTATCTTGACATGTTTTTCTAACTCCTGGCATTACCATTTCAATTCGGCCCATCATCCCTTTTATCTCTCAAATCTCTCCTTTCTTCCACCCTAACTCCGACCTTCCCTTTTGTTCTTTCTTCCCCTCCCCCTTTTCAGTATTTGCTAAGAATCTGTTCTTTCCGAACACTCTCCAGTTCTAACGACGGGTCATCGACCCGAAACATCAACTCTGCTTTCTCTCCACAGATGCTGCCTGACCTGCTGAGATTTCCAGCATTTTCTGTTCATATTATATATATATAAAATAAAGGTTTGTTATTTCCCCAAATAGCTGCAACATTTTATTTTGGAAACAAAAATTGATGGGCAAAACGCGTAATGATTTGGGCCCCTTTTTTAAACATTTACAAAATCTAACAACAATAACTGTTTTCTCTGCTCTTTCCCTGTTTGTTTTGTATACTACTTATAGTAAACGAGCTAGCAAGGGCTCCCACACTAAAAATGAGTTGTCAGGTAACTGAAGAGTCCGATGCAGGACTTGGAGTCTCTGTCACAGGTGGGGCAGAGGGTGGTTGAAGGAATGGGTGGGTGGGGAGCCTGGGTTGCCGCATGCCACTGTTGATGCTTGGCTTCAGCTTGCTTTCAACGAAGAAATATCCCATGTGATAACGTACTAATTGCGGAACATTTGTTGTGTGGAGATTGAGTTGTACAGTACAAACATTAATTGAATTTTGAACCAGTGCTTAAAGTGTTGTTTCAGCCCTGTCATTTGCATATTTGTAATGTGGCAGCATTGATCATTTAACAGAGCCAATGATTTACTGGGTGCCTGCAGTTTACCTGTTCATTTTATCATGACCCCAAGACCTTCACTTACCTTCCTCATACTGCGGTCTCCCATCCTTAAGAAAGAATTAGCAAAGTATACCTGTAAGAAGGAAACGGATTCCTGTTCAAGAACATTTTCACTTATCAAGCTTCCAAAGAAGTGCTTTTTGGTCGAGTGGCACGCCCCTTTGCTCTAATCGGCAAGAACCAGGCATGAAGAGCGGAGATCAGTACTGTGTAGGCTCCAACCTTCTGCTTCGTGAGTTTGGTGTGTTCTGGAAAATGTAGTGTAATTTTATTTTGAGAAATTGCAAGATAGTTTCCCCCTCTTTTTTTAACCACAAAACTTTCTGTTTCTGGGGCAGGGTGCAGCTGTGGGACCTAAGAGGTGTTAATGTATGCATTTCCAACTGAAAGATCAAATAAATATGCATGTGACTTTCTCCCTGGTGCCTAACCTGACTTTTAGTTGGTATGCAAGGGAATTTATTTTATATCTTCTCTGGAGGCTTCAGTGCAGCCGTAATCAGTCGAATCAATCGACAGTGAATGCATCATATTTGCAAGCGAGTTCACCAGTTCATTGTTTTATGACTGATTTATAGCACAATGTTGCTTTGTGTTTTCTCTAATTATACACTTGTTTCTAATACAGGTTGGTTTGTAAAGCGTAATCCGTGCCCACAGAGTATGGCTGCCACTAATATGGTGGAAGCTTTTCCTTTGTTTCAGATTGGTAGTTTGGAGATTTTGTCACTTGCATAAACACAGTTGTTTTAAAGAAAAATGAAAACTTTATTTCCACAGCCCCGCAAACTTCTCCCATCTCCAGTAAAGCAGTGTACAGATCCCTGAAGGTAGCAGGACAGGTCGATAAAGTGTTCAAAAAGGCATACGGGTTACTTTCCTTTATTAGCCGAGGCACAGAATATAAGAGCAGGGAGGTTATGCTTGAACTGTATAAAATGCTAGTTAGGCCACAGCTAGAGTACTGCCTGCAGTTCTGATCACCACATTACAGGAAAGATGTGATTGCACTCGAGAGGGTACAGAGGTGATTTACGAGGATGTTACCTGGACTGGAGAATTTTAGCTATGAGGAAAGATTTGGATAGGCTGAGATTGTTTTCTTTGGAATAGAGGAGGCTGAGGGGAGATTCAATTGAGGTGCATAAAATTATGAGGGGCCTAGATAGAGTGGATAGGAAGCACCTATTTCCCTTAGCACAGGGGTCAATAACCAGGAGGCTTGGATTTAAAGTAATTGGTCGAAGCATTAGAAGTAAGTCGAGGAGAACTTCTTTCACCCAGAGGTCAGTGGGGGGCTGGAACTCGCTGCCTGAAAGGGTGGTAGAGGCAGAAAACCTTACAACATTTAAAAAGTACTTGGATATACACTTGAAGTGCCATAACCTACAAGGCTACAGACCAAGAGCTGGGAAGTGGGATTAAGCTGGATAGCTCCTTTTCGACCGGTGCAGACATGATGGGCTGAATGGCCTCCTTCTGTGCTGTAAATTTCTATGACTGTGTACTGGTGAGCTGTTGTGAAACTACTGCACTAAGGGGATTGAGTGCAAGTGAGAAGGCTCTGTCCAATCAGGCTGGCAGCAGCCATGTATTTGTTTTGGCTATCATTGCCTTCACTTTAAGTAACATAATAAGAACATAAGAAATAGGAGCAGGAGTAGACCATATGGCCCCTCGAGCCTGCTCCGCCATTCAATAAGCTCATGGCTGATCTGATCATGGACTCGGCTCCACTTCCCATTCGCTCCCCATAACCCCTTATCCCCTTATCGTTTAAGAAACTGTCTATTTCTGTCTTTAATTTATTCAATGTCCCAACTTCCACAGCCCTCTGAGGCAGCAAATTCCACAGATTTACAACCCTCAGAAGAAATTTCTCATCTTTGTTTTAAATGGGCGGCCCCTTATTCTAAGATCATGCCCCTTAGTTCTTGTCTCCCCCATCAGTGGAAACATCCTCTCTGCATCCATCTTGTCAAGCCCTCTCATAATCTTATACGTTTCGATAAGATCACCTCTCATTCTTCTGAACTCCAGTGAGTAGAGGCTCAATCTTTCCTTATAAGTCAACTCCCTCATCTCCGGAATCAACCTAGTGAACCTTCTCTGAACTGCCTCCAAAGCAAGTATATCCTTCCTTAAATATGGAAACCAAAACTGCATGCAGTTGGTGCATTGGTGTGACCTCACCAATGCCCTGTATAACTGTAGCAAGACATCCCTGCTTTTATACTCCATCCCCTTTGCAGTAAAAGCTGAACTGTCACTGTTTGTAGTCACAGAAAAGTGTGGCTGTTTATTTTCACATTTCCAAACAGAAGGTTTCAGCTCCTGTTTTCTGTATAAATTAGGTCTATGTGGTCTGATTAATCCACTTCCAACCAACCTGTTTTAATCTGAGAAAAAACTTGTCGTCAGTCGGCTTGCTGCTAGGTTGCTCGGGCTCCCAAGGATCTCACCTGTATTTGCACAGATGGTACCTTCGCTCTTGGGTGGCTTGTTCTACTTTTTGTATGTTTTTACAGGGTACTTGGAAGGAGTGTGCAGCCCTATCTGAATGTGTGTTTTGTATAGTGGTGTGCATGTACTGCTACCTGGCAGGGGTGCTACAGATTGTAGTGTTACTTTTTTTTCATGATTTTATTTTCTAAGGATGTGTCAGCACCATGAGATAAAAAATATTGACCAGCGTTTGTGTGAATCATGCACAGCAATGTGCTGAAATGTGCTCATGGCAAGGAGAAGTGTTAGCTCTAATAATTACAGAAAACAAAAACATGCTAATTAGCCAGTTTTGGCATCTCGTACTCCCAGGTCATGTAGTGTCGGCCAGATGCAGAATAAAGCTCTTTGTACTATGTTTCAATAATCCCAACCATCTAATCCAGTGTTTTGAAACTTTTCTCTGTGGGAAGCCACTGTGCTATTGACAGACTCCTGGGAACCCTCCTCCCCATTCAAACTTCTGAAATGCAGTGCCAATTACCCCTGAAGAAAAAACAGTGTTGCCACTGCAGAAATTTTTTATTGGTATATCGTCACATAAATAATGTACAATTCCTTTTTAGAAAAAAGCAGAAGTACAGGGATCTGATGATCTTTGTAAACCCTCAGATCCTCCTGAGGACCCCCAAGGCCCAGGGACTCCCAATTTTAGCCTGTGTCACTATATACATCAGCCGATCACATTGTAGTGCTTGGCATATTGAAGCTTTCACTGTGTGAGGCCACTCTTGCCCTTGGACAAAGCTTCTATTTTATATAAAATATTTTTTTGAAGTCCTTACTAAGTAGCACTGTTCTCTTCCTCCCATTCTCCCCCCCCCCCCCCACCCCACCTCTAATTTTCAGTGTCATAACTGTCTTTATCGACCATCAGTAACCACCTTAAAAGGTAATTCAATTTGATATTGTACTTTGATTTGAGAACATTTTTTACCTGCTTTCTTGGAGAAGTTGAAGTATAGCATTGGTGTCAGCTGTGCCTCAGTGGCAGCACTCCTGCCTTTGAGTCAGAAGGTTGTGGGTTCAAGTCTCACTCCAGAGACTTGAGCACAAACTCTAGGCTGACACTCCAGTGCAGTACTGAGGGAGTGCTGCACAGTTGAAGGTGACGTCTTTAGGATGAGATGTTAAACTGATGCTCCATCTTCCCTCGGGCAGGCGTAAAAGAACCCATGGCACTATTTCGAAGAAGAGCAGGGGAGTTCTACCCGGTGTCCTGGCCAATATTTCTTCCTCAACCAACATCACTTAAAAAAAATTATCTGGTTACTTTTTTTAAAAACTTTGCTATTTGTGGGATCTTGCTATGTGCCAATTGCCTGCTGTGTTTCCTACATTACAACAGTGATTACACTTCAAACAAGTACTTCATTGGCCATAAAGCACTTTTGGAAGTCCCGAGGTTGTGAAAGGTGCTATGTAAATACAAGTGCAAGTATTTTCATTGTAGTGTCAGTGTAACTGCTGTCAGGCTCGTGTTGTCCACCATGAAGCCAATGCAGCATTTCGTCCTTAAAATGCCTGATGTGTTTCATGAACTGTTAACATAGATCTTGGACACCATCCAGAATTCCCACAAATACTGTACCAGCAAGCTGCTTATAATAGTTTTTTAATTGACTAAAATAATCTGCATCACCATGGAGAATAATGAAATTTTTAAAAGAAAATCTGAAAGCTACATTTATCAATTACAGATTTCTGTTTTTTTACAAAATTAGGATTGTTAGAGATAAATGTAAAACTCTGTGAAAGAACATAATGAATTTTAATTCCCTAGTGACATTCTTTATTCATTATGTATTCCGGTTGGCTGGAAGGTAAATGTACTCTCTCCCCTTGTTCTTTCCTCCCTTTCCTTTAAGAAATTCTAGAGGGAAACCAACTTGTATCTTCCTGTGGTAGCACATAAGACCCACCCTGGTAGTCCTTTGAATTAAAAGCTGAGCATGCAGGGAATACACTGGAGATCAGTCAGCACTTGCAAACCCAAAACGTTGATGTTTCCAGGTGCATGCCGTTCACCGGAGCGCACTCCAGCATTTGCATTTATGGTTTGCTTTTTAATTTGCTCTGGTGCTCTTCTGATTTCTTTTCTCCAGTTTTCATGTGTGAGATTCCATTGTTTAATTATGATGCACGAGTCAAATCTGTTGAATTCAAATAGTGCAAAAACATTGGGAAAATTTCTTGTGTTTGCTCTTGTTTTTTTTAAATAACAATTGGTTGGAATGTCGACATACTATGTTTGGAGACATTGTTAGTTACATTTTAATGTTTTGCATGGCAGAATAATCATTACTTATTTTGTTTTCATTTAAATGTGTGAACATTTTGGAGGGGTATCAGGTAGGAACTGGCTTTGCACAAATATTGGCCCAGATTTTGCAGTAGAAATAATCATCATAGGCAGTCCCTCGAAATCGAGGAAGATTTGCTTCCACTCCAAAAGTCAGTTCTCAGGTGACTGAACAGTCCAATGCAGGAATTACAGTCTCTCACAGGTGGGACAGATAGTGGTTGAAGGAAAGGGTGGGTGGGCAGTCTGATTTGCTGCACGCTCGTTCCCCTGTCTGCGCTTGGTTTCTGCATGCTCTCATCGACGAAACTCAAGCTGCTCAGCGCCCTCCCGGATGCTCTTCCTCCACTAAGGGCAGTCTTGGGCCAGGGACTCCCAGGTGTCGGTGGGGATGTTGCACTTTATCAGGGAGGCTTTGAGGGTGTCCTTGAAACATCTCCTCTGCCCACCTGGGGCCCACTTGCCGTGTAGGAGCTCCGAGTAGAGCACTTGCTTTGGGAGTCTTGCGTCAGGTATGTGGACGATGTGGCCAGCCCAACAGAGCTGGTCGAGTGTGGTCAATGCTTAGATGCTGGGGATGTTGGCTATCAATGCTCACTGTTATTTAAGTGTACATCAGACAGCAACTTCCGGCGACCGCACATGAGCAGGAAAACGTGGAAATCAGGAAGTTGCAGTCTGAGTTGCCCTGCTACTCCAAGAGCTTTGCGATCCCAGTATCTCATCGAGAAACTTGACATGGAAGGGTGTGAAGTTGCTGTACTTAACTGCTAGATACCCACTAAATTCAACAGAAAAAGTTCCAGTGTAAAAAAAAATGTTATGGCGTGATGAGTTTTAATTATTGCCAAAAATATCCTCTTTGGCGCTGAAAATTAACTTTTACAAGTATGGAGTCTCATTCCTTCAGCTTTTAATTATTGTTAGAGATTTAAACAAATAAAATAAAAAATATTTTAAAATAATCTTTGTCTCTTATTTGTCTCTTAATTCCATCTTTCTTTCCCTCTGTTTATTTTGTTTCTGTTCCCGATTTGACATTGAATTCCGTATTCTAACCGACACTTCTAGGTTCAGATGATGTGCCTCATTAAGAATTCTCCAGTCTGATTGGCTGAGGAGATACTCTGTTGCTGGTCCTGTTCACACAGGTGCCAGAACCCCTGTAGAGCTGCTGTGCCGAAATGGCTCTTTAATCACAGCAGGTTCCAGTGCAAAATCCTGCAGAAAAATCTATAGGCAAGTGCAAATGTAATTGGACGACTGGTTCTATTTGTTCACCGCTGACCACAAAATCCGGCCCATTGTGAAGAAATGGCAGTCAGTCAGACTGCAGCCTGCTCTTCTCCCACTATTTATCTTTTTATTTTTTTATTCAAGTTCACACCTTTGTTGTGCAATCTTTGGAATTCCCTACCCCAGAGGGCTGTGGATGCTCAGTCATTGAGTATATTGAAGACCGAGATCGATAAATCTTTGGACACTTAAGAGAATCACGGGATAAAGTGAAGTTGAGGTAGAAGATCAACCACAATCTCATTGAATGGTGGAGCCGACTTGAGAGGCTGTCTGGCCTGCTCCTATTTCTTATGTTCGTGTTGCTGTATGTGAAAAATTGCTTCACAACATAGTTAGAAGCATCCTCTTGGGTTATAAGATATAGGAACAGGAGTAGGCCATACGGCCCCTCGAGCCTGCTCCGCCATTCAATGGCGACACAGTCTAAGGATAAGGGGGAAGCCATTTAGGACTGAGATGAGGAGGAATTTCTTCACCCAGAGAGTGGTGAATCTGTGGAATTCTCTACCACAGAAAGTTGTTGAGGCCAATTCACTAAATATATTCAAAAAGGAGTTAGATGAAGTCCTTACTACTAGGGGAATCAAGGGGTATGGTGAGAAAGCAGGAATGGGGTACTGAAGTTGCATGTTCAGCCATGAACTCATTGAATGGCGGTGCAGGCTAGAAGGGCCGAATGGCCTACTCCTGCATCTATTTTCTATGTTTCTATGTAAGATCATGGCTGCTTGTGCTGTCCCTATCTTATTTTTTGACCATTTTTTCATTTATTTTTTTTCCGATTCAGAATCTGAAATGGGAACCTGCCTGTTTAAACTTGTGTCCTCTAGTTCTGCTCTTTAAAGTTTAACTCACATGGTTTCTCCTTAATGTGGATTCTGTTTAAACATGTGGATTCTGTTTACCTCCCTGCCCCCAGCCTGCCATCTTTCAGCCGTACTCCATTTTCCATTCCCCGTTTTATTATGTTCTCTTCAGTTTTAGGCTAACATTTTCTGGAGGATAGGCAGATGACCTGATCCGAGGCCACTCTCTCAAAAATCTATAAATGTGGCTTTCTGTGTTTTGGATCTTGCTCTGTGTTTTCTTCTCCTCCAATTGATTTAACTATCAGTAAGTATGTATTTGCAGAATCACAGACACGAGTCTATATTGTGACACAATATTGGGCTGGATTTTCAGCTTGTTGCTGCCTCTGTTTTTGCAGCAGAGGGGCGGCAATGGCGGCCGGTAAGCTCTTGCGGGCGGGCAGCCAGCTTCGAGCCCTCCCACCATGCACCGGGGTTTTCGGGCCCAGTTTCGCCGGGGCGCAGAGCATTATCGCCTGGAAGAGGGCGAGCTGGTGGCAACGCCCTTGGTTGCGACACCAGTTCGAATTTTGGCTCCGGCCTGACCCGTAGCAATCTGTAGAGCGCCATGCTGGGACCACCTGTGAAAGCGGGTGGTCCCACCTGTAGCGGCTGCAGTGAAGTAAGTAATGTCCACCTCAGGTAAGTGATTATCTTTTATTTTCTTTTTCTTTGCGATTTATGTTGTGGTGGCATGAGTTATTTATTGGGAATGGTTTTGATCTTTTTTTTTCTCCTGGAGCACTCCGAGACCGGCTGTTTAGCTCAGGATTTTCGCATGCTCAGCCAGCCTAGCGCCCTAAGAGAGGTGTGCAATGCCTCCCTTAGCGCTCCGCCCCACACTGGGGGTGGGGGCCAGCTGCCCAATTTTGCTGACTGAGGTGCAAACTTTTTCCAGGCGGTATCAGGACCACCCCACCATCATTAACGCCCCAAAATCCGAAAATCCAGCCCAGTGGATTGGTATAATCACCACATTTGTTGTCCACTATTACCATCTCCTAAAGTGAGAGCTGAACACTAATATAGTCACCCAAGAGTTTAGCAGTAGTAAACCTTGATGCCTTGCAATGTAATGTTATTCATTCTATAAAATAATATATTGTTCCTGCTGCGAGGTTCACACATTCAGGAGCATTCAGGACATTTAATGGTCTTTAATTCATTTTATTTCCCCACCTTGTAAAAATGTCTGGGAACTAATTGTCCCACTTTTAATTATTAATGTCAAATCACCAATCAGAAGATAATATCTCTTGTGTCCATTCACTATTGCATTTATGCTTTCCTCCCATCTTAAGTAGTTGCCATGGCAATGGAGATTGGTTACCGAGAAACAATTTCACCCGGCTAATTATTCATGCTCAATGCAACCACTTTTTTTCTCAATCCTAAGCTCTTAATTGAGAGTTGGTTAAATTAATTGCAATTGTCAAATTAGAAAAGTAATGCAGCTACAATATTAATGCGCTTTAGTCATTTTATTCCGACTGGCTTATGGTTTTTTTCAGGTTTTTCCAGAAATAATTTGAAATCTGTAACACTGTGCAAGTCTTCTGATTGTGCTAGTGGTTCTAATATGGAACAAAGCACTGGTAAACTTTTGAGATACTATTTTAAGATATAGGGCTCAATTTTGTCCAAAGCCGGTTTTTGGCGTATTGCCAGAGTTATGCCCGTTTTTCTAGGCCACAACTGCTCCAAAAATAAATGTGCCAAGTTTCCCTGCTCTATTTTTTAAATTGGCGCCACGCAGCCTGTCCTATAGCCTTGGGGGAGGTCTGCGCTGAGAAAATATTGCCGCCACTTCTGTGTATGCGTGGGGGAAAAAGGACGTTTTTGACGTGATTTCTATGGGTGCACATGCGCAGTACAGCTCCCAGTCTGCAATCGGCCATTTTTAAAGAGCTAGTTGTGTGTGTGAGAACTTTTTCGAGTGCTGTGTGAAAATGTTAATTATCATTGGAAAAATTGGAGCTGCAATTCAAAATGCAACGCGGCGCAAGGACCAAGAATTTCTTACACGATGAAGTGGAGGCACTAGTTGCCGTGATTGAGAACACATGGTGGGAGTTGGACACCAGCAGAGGTCACATAAAAGTTCCACCCAAAGAAATGAAGAAACACTGGAACCAACTTGCACAAGATTGCTTTGCAATGGTGACCACCCCGCAGTCTGGAGGCCAGTGCAAAAAGAAGTGGAAGGACCTTGATCAAGTAGTTAGTGTAAGTAATATTTTCATTTTTCAATGGAATTGCAATTGTAAATGTGACCAGTTGTATATGTCCCACCCAGCAGAAAGTCACCCTCTCTGCAAAGTTATATTTCATCTTTGCAGAAGAAGGTGGCGCACAACAAAAGGAGGAGGCCCGGCAAATCTGCACCCACTGACACCCTTGGAAGAGAGGGTCGTTGCTTTGATGGGTCCTGCCTGGAGAAAAGCAATCACCACTGCACAAGCTGGGCCCACACGCGAGGAAGAGGGTAAGTCCTGCAAATTCCACAGTCTGGCTTTCCTAAATGTTAAGTACTGCGCGGGCTAGCCATGCTTCGGTTCATGGGGATGTCTCCATCAGCTGCGCTTTGGTTGATGCAATGTGCTACAATTCATCGTGGTCCTTCAAATCAGCCTGCTACCTGCGCTGTGTGAACCTACTCATGCCACCCATCCTGCCCCCTGCTCTGCTGCTAACCATTTGTCTGTTCTGTTATATTTTGCATAACTTGAGGCCAACCCTGACGATGCAGAAGAAGATTCAGATAACGAGAAGCCTGAAGAGAACATCTTCCAATCCCACCTTCCAGACCAAGAGCATGGGGGGGAGGGGGAGGGGATGGATGAAGTTTCCACTGTTGTATTCACTTTGGAGAAGGTGCAGGCGCCGCCCATTGAGGTGCCAGCCCCTTCCCTGAGTAGTGGTTTGAGTGTTGGTGGGACATTCCATGGTTTCCCACCGTCCAAGGCTGGGGATTCGAGGTACACCCAGGGCCCCACCGTCCGAGGCTGTGGGTCCCACTGGGATGCTACGAGCCACACCCAGCATGAGGAGGGGAAGGAGAGCTTGACAGCGCACTCCTGAGGTGCAGGAATTAACAGATGTGGTTCACATAATGGCAATGAGTGCAGAACGCATTGACCTTACGCGATCACTCCTGGAACCATCAATGGGGGGGGGTGGGCGATGAGGTATAGGGACTGTTGGGAGAAGTAACAACACTCTCTCGAGAATGGGAACGCTGTCCGGGAACATGAGGGAGGGAATATCTCAGTCAGCAGAAACAATGTCGATGCATATGAGGAAGTGAATGTCGCAGGTAGCTGATACGCTGTCAGTGAACACGAGGGAGGGCATGTCACAGGTAAGTGAGACACTCGCCGAACATGAGGGAAGGAATGTTGGAGGTAGTTGAAACACTGTCAGGGCACATGAGGGAGGGAATGTTGGAGTTAGTTGCTGCAATAAGAGAACACGCCCAGACCCCGCACCTATTGACAGAATCAACTGCCATTCCCACTCCAATCCTCAGACCAGCCTCTGAAGAGACCCAAGCCGGGCCTTCCACATTACCGGCTGCCTGCCCCCCCCCCCCCCACCACAAATCCAGAAGTGCGCATTACCCGAGAAACGCTGCGCCACCGTCTGCGGGCAAAGGTGGTGGAGTCACCAAGATCAAGCGCAGCGGGCAGTTTTGGAATAAAGTGGAGGAGAGATCGGTGCAGCCGTTCTTTGCTGCTGTTGTTACTGTTGTAACTGTTCTCAACTTAAAAGTTTTTTTGTAAGTGATGTAAATTTACAAGTTTATAAGTGATCTTAAGTGAAAACTTTAAAGTTTGATACAAGAATGTGTTTATTTAAGTTAAGTACAAACAAATGTTTGTTAAACTTTTGAATAAAATATGTTAAATTATAACAATCATTGGCATTATTTGTTCCATTATTAACACAACTTTTTGAAGTAAACAAGAATAATTTCCATTATTTGTCCATTAACACAACACAACATTACGGAACAGGTCCAAACAGTAAACATGGTCCATATGGAATAATTGCCGCTGAGCCTTCAGGCAGCAAAGCATTCACGGATGAGCTGCTGGCGCAAGGCTTGAGCAATCGTTAAAGGATGATAGCCCGCCCTCCTCCACCGTTGTGCTCCGGGTTCAGGTAGTTGCATGGCTTCCTCATCCTCCTCGTCATCTGCATCTTCCTCATCATTATCATCAGCCACTCTCACCTCAGGTGGGTCTTCTATTACCAGCTGCAGCTGCCTCACAATGGTTAAGTTATGCAGCATGCAGCACACAATAGTGAACTGACCGACAATCTCGGGAGTATTGCAAGTAGCCTCCGGAATGGTCCAGGCATCGGAAAAGCTGTTCCAAGATGCCAACGGTCCTCTCTATTATGCTGCGCGTCGCAATGTGCGTCATGTATTCCCAGTCAACTTACATCCAGGTTATGTGTAGGGGCATCATGAGCCAAGTGGCGAGCCTGTACCTTTTGTCTCCTAGTAGCCAGACCTGCCCTTCTGCTGCTGAAACATGGCAGATATAATGCTCTCGCATAGGATGAACGCATCATGGGTGCTCCCAGGGTATCTTGCATCAACTGACATGATGAGATGCACGTCGTCACACACAAGCTGCACATTAATGGAGTGGAAGCCTTTTTCGTTCCTTTACATCTCAGACTCCTCCAAAGGTGCTTGCAAGGCGATGTGGGTACAATCAATGCAGCCCTCTACCTTTGGGAATCCAGCAATCCTGGTGAAGCCCACAGCCCTGAGACGCATTGCCTGGGTGGTCATGGGGAATTTTATGTAGTCATTCCTCCGGGAATGTAGTGCAGCAGTCATCTGCCGAATGCAGATATGTGTTGCATGTTGAGAAATGGTGCACACACCCCCAGTTGTAACTTGGAACGATCCACATGCATAGAATGTAAGTGCAGCTGTAACCTTCACTTCAACTGACAAAGCAGTCCTCCTGATGCTTCTAGGTTACAGGTCTGCTGTTACTAACCCACAGATCTCAGTTACAACTTCTTTGCCTTCTTACACAGTCTGTATCACTCAGGTGCAAATACGAACGCCTGTCTCGATATACCTGACGTGGGTAAGGCCTCCTGCCCATCATCAAATCAATTGTCGTCTCCGCAGCACCATCATGCAAAAGGCTTGCACAAGGTATGGCAGTGTCAATATTGCCCCCATTCTTAAATGTTACCTTTGCAAGAAGCTCAAAACGGCAGGCAGGCATGACAGGGTAAGGTCCTTTGTTCTCTCTCCCCACAAGGTTTGTATGGACCACACTCGGGTCTGAGCAGGTGCAGTGATCGGGATTCAACCCTCCCCCTACACCCCCCGGGCTACGCTTGATGCATAGTGCAGGCTTCTGATGCCTTCCGTATGCGTTCCACAGCCCTCCCCCACCCCACCCCCCGGGCTTTTGCAGCTGAGCCAGTGTCCGACCGCGGGACTGATTCTGCCGGCCGATCCTCGATCCTGTTTGCAGACGTTTGCTGGTGGCGTGTCAGTTGGGGAAAATAACTTGCAGAATTCCATCAAACTTCCATTTATTGCATTATAAAAAAAATTTAATCTTTATTATGCATATTTAAGTGTTCTTGACTCCCTCCGAAATCGCGCTGAAAAACAATGGCATCTTTCTGTGCCGATTTTTCAATCTGCGCTGCTTTTTCTTAACTTAGCAGAAGGTTTTTTGGGGAGCGGTCAGATACGCCGACCTGGGAGAATTTTGCGGGGCGGAAACTTACATAATTGATACAAAAAAAAACGAACTTAAAAAAAAATTGTAACTAACTGAATTACGCTGGCGCACATTCCTTGGGGAAACTAATTTTTTTTTTTAACTTGCACCAAAAAAATGTCGCAGATCACTGGGGAGTATTGAGCCCAATGAACTGTTTCAAGATACTTGAATTTCTTTGTTCAGCGTTTGAAGGTACACTAAAAGATATGCCATAAATACGTTTTTAAAATTCTTTAATTCAAAATCAACTTAATCACTTCATTGAAATTGGGAATTTATGAAGAATCTAATGGCTATACTTAACAATGAGGTCTTTCCTCATCTCACAATCCGACTCTCAACCCTGCTGATTCCTTAGATTATGTACAATTTCCTGTATTGTGGCTGGGCCTTAACTTAATTTAAGGGGGAGTATATTCTGGAAAGAGGTTACATAGATCTTTGGATCCTTCCAATTTTTACGTGTATTTCTGTAAGATTACTCATGTACAGTGAAATGTCTGAAAGCGATTTATAAGGCAGGAAAATCAACTCTGGGCCGAGCCCATGGAGAGATTTGAAAGCAAAGACAAGCCAAGTAATGAGGAAGGACGAGACATGGGAGCTTGAAGATGATAGTGATGGGAAAGTGGGACACTAGAAGGATATTGAAGGAAACACAAGAACATAAGAAATAGGAGCAAGAGTAGGCCACCTGGCCCCTCGAGCCTGCTCCGCCATTTAATAAGTTCATGGCTGATCTGATCATGGACTCCGCTCCACTTCCCTGCACACTTCCCATAACTCTTTATTACTTTATTGGTCAAAAATCTCTGACTCTCCGCCTTAAATATATTCAATGAACCAGCCTCCATAGCTCTCTGGGACAGAGAATTCCATAGATTTACAACCCTTTGCTAGAAGAAATTCCTCCTCATCTCAGTTTTAAATGGGCAGCCCCTTATTCTGAGACTATGTCCCCTAGTTTTAGTTTCCCCGATGAGTGGAACTATCTTCTCTGCATCCACCTTGTCGAACCCCCTTATTATAAGAACATAAGAAATAGGAGCAGGAGTAGGCCATACAGCCCCTTGAGCCTGCGACATCATTCAATAAGATCATGGCTGATCTGATCATGGACTCAGCTCCACTTCCCTGCCCACTCCCCATAACCCCTTATCTCCCTATCGTCTAAGAAACTGTCTATTTCTGTCTTAAATTTATTCAATGTCCCAACTTCCACAGCCCTCTGAGAAGAAATTTCTCCTCATCTCTGTTTTAAATGAGTGGCCCCTTATTCTAAGATCATGTCCTCTAGTTCTAGTCTCCCCCATCAGTGGAAACATCCTCTCTGCATCCACCTTGTCAAACCTCATAATCTTACACGTTTCAATAAGATCACCTCTCATTCTTCTGAATTCCAATGAGTAGAGGCCCAACCTACTCCACCTTTCCTCATAAATCAACCTCCTCATCCCCGAATCAACCTAATGAACCTTCTCTGAACCTCCTCCAAAGCAAGTATATCCTTTCGTAAATATGGAAACCAAAACTGCACGCAGTGTTTCAGGTGTGGCCTCACCAATACCTTGTATAGCTGCAGCAAGACTTCCCTGCTTTTATACTCCATCCCCTTTGCAATAAAGGCCAAGATACCATTGGTCTTCCTGATCACTTGCTGTACCTGCATACTATCCTTTTGTGTTTCATGCACAAGTACCCCCAGGTCTCACTGTACTGCAGCACTTTGCAATCTTTCTCCATTTAAATAATAATTTGCTCTTTGATTTTTTTTCTACCAAAGTGCATGACCTCACACTTTCCAACATTATACTCCATCTGCCAAATTTTTGCCCATTCACTTAGCCTGTCTATGTCCTTTTGCAGATGTTGTGTGTCCTCCTCACACATTGCTTTTCCTTCCATCTTTGTATCGTCAGCAAACTTGGCTACGTTACACTCAGTCCCTTCTTCCAAGTCATTAATATAGATTGTAAATAGTTGGGGTCCCAGCACTGATCTCTGTGGCACCCCACTAGTTACTGGTTGCCAACTACAGAATGAACCATTTATCCTGACTCTCTGTTAGTTAGCCAATCCTCTATCCATGCTAATATATTACCCCCAACCCCGTGAAATTTTATCTTGTGTAGTAACCTTTTATGGGGCGCCTTGTCAAATGCCTTCTGGAAGTCCAAATACACCACATCCACTGGTTCCCCTTTATCCACCCTGTTCGTTACATCCTCAAAGAACTCCAGCAAATTTGTCAAACATGACTTCCCCTTCATAAATCCATGCTGACTCTGCCTGACTGAATTTTGCTTTTCCAAATGTTCTGCTACTGCTTTAATAATGGACTCCAACATTTTCCCAACCACAGATGTTAGGCCAACTGGTCTATAGTTTCATGCTTTTGCTAATCTATATGCTGTAGATTAGAATTCTGCACAAAGATTATTTTTATTTAATCTTTGAGCACAATGAATGAAGACCATATGTACAAATAGTTTGTGCTGTTTTGCAACTATCAATCATTAATTGATTTTTATGGGAAGAGTGATATTTGCTGCCAATAGAAACATAGGGAAGAGTATATTGACAGCTTGCATCAAAAATCATTGCTATGCATATCGTCTTCTCATTTGAGTTCAACATTGATTACAGTTCATGTTTGCTTGGGTTACTGAGTAACCTTGGGTGTGCAATATTGCTTTCTGTCTTTGATTACCAAGATTTTTGTACTGTCACTTTTGCAATGTTTAGGTAAATAATTAATTCACTATATTGTCCTAATTGTTTTCAATATTTACACTGCACTATACATGTGACATGGCATTCTGTATTTTTTTAAAAAATTGGATTGAAATAATTCTGACGCTCTTCTCATTCAGGCATTTACCAGGATAGTTTCACACTTGACTGCAAAAACAGTCTTTCGATTAGCTTATTTGTAAAGAAAGATCTTGCATTTATATAGCACCTTCTATGACCTAAGGACGTCCTAAAGCGATTTACAGGCAATGAAGTACTTTGTTTTGAAGTATAGTCACCGTTATAATGAAGGAAACGTGGCAGCCAATTGGCGCACAGCAAGGTCAAGGTTTAACTAAAAGAGGGCACCTCCGACAGTGCAGCAGTCCTTCAGTACTGCACTGGACTGTCAGCCTGGATTATGTGCTCAAGTCTCTGGAGTGGGGCTTCAACCCAAAAACTTCTGACTGAGAAGTGAGAGTGCGACCACTGAACCAAAGCTGAAGCTTTGCCATGTTGTCTGGGTGTTGATAAATGTCTATAAAAGTCAAATTATAATGCCAATAGTGCAATTTCCTAACAAACTGATAGAAACTACCTGCATTTATATAGTGCCTTTCACAACCACCGGACGTCTCAAAGTGCTTTACAGCCAATGAAGTACTTTTGGAGTGTACTCACTGTTGTAATGTGGGAAGTTCGGCAGCCAATTTGCGCACAGCAAACAGCAATGTGATAATGACCAGATAATCTGTTTTTATGGTGGTTGAGGGTTAATTATTGGCTAAAACACCGGGGATAACTCCCCTGCTCTTCGAAATAGTGCCATGGGATCGTTTACGTCCACCTGAAAGAGCAGATGGGGTCTCTGTTTAACGTCTCATCCAAAAGACGATACCTTCGACAGTGCAGCGTTCCCTCAGCATTGTACTGGAGGGTCAGCCTAGATTTATGTCCTCCAGTCCTGGGAGTAGGACTTGAGCTCACAACCTTCTGACTCAGGCGAATGCTCTACCCACTGAGCCACGGCTGTTGGGATCAGATTGTCTGAGTGGATCACTCCGCTCAGTCAGAATTATTGATCGAGGGATATACCGCATCAACAGACATGAGACTGCTAATTTTTTTTGGCTTTGAATTTGGAATAATCTTTTTAGGATTGCAGTATATCCTAATGAGGAGTGATGACAGACATACTTGGTTGACCTGTGAGACTTATTATTACTTTCTCTCCTTCTCGTCCCTCACACCAGAGACTTTTGTATCTGCTCAAAATTAATAGGTTTCTTTTAAATCAGTGTTGATCAAGGACATGAGAGTATGTGGTGAGTTTGTACATGAACAGCTATCATAAAACTATTTCACAGATGCTGTGCAGTGCACATTCATATCACAGCAGCAAAAGTAATTTGACATTTTCACACAACTGCTCCTTTGTATTGTAATATCTTTCGATTCAAACCAAATAATAATTTTAACTTCCCTTGTAAATGCTTTTAATGTACTCTTACTGTTCGTTTTGTGCAGAAAAGACCATAGTGTAGAACGGGAGTTCTCAACTGGCGGTCCACGGCCCCTGAGGGTCTGTGCGAAGGTTTCAAGGAGTCTGCCAGTGACTGATATCAAGTGAGCAGCTCCCAGAAGAAGGGAGGCTGGAAATGGGAACTCTGGGCCAGTGGCTCTCTGTCTCCAGACAATTTAAAGTCGATTTAATGTCGGTACCCGAAGGTCACGGTATCCAAGGCGCAGAGTTGTACCTTCCAACCCCGAGCCATTGATCGACACCAGCACAGTATCTTTTTTTTTTAAATTTCAAAATATATTTTATTCATATAAAAATTTGTACAGTACATTCAAAAGCAGTTCAGTACACCAGCACAGTATCACTTTAGTCCCAGGCCCTGCACAGAACGTGACAAACCGGGGACCCCCGCTTGGCCCCAGAGGCTCATGGTCATCAGTCCACTGTGTTGTCAAGGAGGTGACGTCCAGTTTCAGAAGTCTCACTCCGCTTGGCTCGTTGGTAACGGACTAGAGAAGCGAGAGCTGGTGCGGCCTGCAACGCCAGCGGTCTCGCCACGCTATCTGCTCCAGTGACACTCTACCAATCCTAGTGATAGTCTACGGACTTCAGCAGAACTCTACCAACCTCGGCCACAGTTTACCAACTTCAGTAACACTCTGCCAATGCTCACCAAAAAGAAGTATATTTTCTTGCGTGTTTATTACACGCTGAAAGTGCAGAAATGAGCACGTTCTTGGATTACATAATGTGTAATCGAGCTATTTCAGCGGGAGCAATATAAATGACACACAATAGTAAAAGTTGTTAGAAACGCACACAATAAGTACTGGATGGGGATACATTTTAATTCGACCGTCCGCTTCAAAACAACAAAACCCAAAGAGTGATGATGCAGAACTTTCTTCAAGTTCAACTGCAAGGGCTGAAGGAGGTGGAGGTGTGAGTAAACAAATATATAAATCTGTCATTAACCCTGAAAAATTAATTGTATAACTAATTTTTATATACACAAAACATGTGTGTTGTGTTAGGGGGCTGGGGTCTGTGGAACTTTTATAACACGGAGGGGGCGGGGGGGGCGCAAGCAAAAAGGTTGCAAACCCCTGGTGTCGACTGTGATTTACACATTCTTGCCACAGTACGATTGATCTTGATAACTGTTCTTCAGAGTGACTAATCATTGACTCCTGGAGGGACTATAGTTCCTAATTGCTATTACAAGCCTATAAACAGTACAACAAACCAATAAGGAACACTAACTAACATGGTGAGAAGAAGAAAGTCCCTTTTGATTTCGGTGTCAGTATTGAACCTGCTTTGAAAATTTTAATCTACTCCCCTCACCTTCCTCTCCCCACCATGACCAGTCCCCCTTAACCTTCCTGTTGAATAAGAATTGTGCTTATTTCTCTTCTGAATCTTTTAACTGAGTCTGATTTCTTTGCACTAAGTGACTCGGTGTTTCCTACGAGCATTCGACAGTGGCGAATGGGAAAAGACCCACTGGTCTATCCAGCATGTCCCACACTTCCATACGTTTCTGTACCATGGAATAGGTTCTGTGAGCAGCAACATGATGGCTGGGGTTTTCTGCTTCTGTGCCCGCCAACCCACAGTGCTCGGTCCATCCACTTCAACAGGTGGAATGTTGCAGGGTGGAGAGTGCAAAAGTAGAAAACCCGGCCTACATGTCTGTGTTCCATCGAAGAGAAAATAAATACCAATCAATTGTTCCCAAGTATGCCTTCTTGAATACTCATTCCTCATACTCCCTACTGCTGCTCGTGAAGGTCACGTCTTCAGCTGCTTACGCCCTAATCTCTGAAATCCCCTCCCTCAACCTCACCGCCCCTAAACCTCATCACCTCTCTACCCCTCTCTTTTCCTTTAAGAAGCTTCTTAAAACCTATCTCTTAGACCAAACTTTTGGTCAAATCAACAAATCACATTACTGTTTGTGGGAGCTTCTTGTGCGCAAATCGGCTGCCGCGTTTCCCGCATTACAACAGAGACTACACTTCAAAAATACTTCATTGGCTGTAAAACAATCTGAGACGTCTGGTGGTTGTGAAAGGCGCTATATAAATGCAAATCTTTCTTTTCTTTTTCACCTGCCCTAATATTTTCTTGTGAAGCTCGGTGTCAAATTTTGTTTAATACTGCTCCTGCGATGCGCCTTAGAATGTTTTACTACTTTAAAGGCGCTATATAAATGCAAGTTGTAGTAGTCATTATCATAGGCAGTCCCTCGGAATCGAGGAAGACTTGCTTCCACTCTTTATAAAAAAAAAAAATTAAAAAAATGAGTTCTTGGGTGGATCAACAGTCCAATACGAGAGCCACAGTCCCTGTCACAGGTGGAACAGATAGTTGTTGAGGAAAAAGGTGGGTGGGACTGGTTTGCCGCACGCTCTTTCCGCTGCCTGCGCTTGATTTCTGCATGCTCTCGGCGATGAAACTCGAGGTGCTCAGTGCCCTCCCGGATGCACTTCCTCCACTTAGGGCGGTCTTTGGCCAGAGACTCCCAAGTGTCGATGGGGATGTTGCACTTTATCAGGGAGGCTTTGAGGGTGTCCTTGAAACGTTTCCTCTGCCCACCTTTTGCTCGTTTGCCGTGAAGGAGTTCCGAGTAGAGCGCTTGCTTTGGGAGTCTTGTAGTAGTACTGCATTGCTGAAGCCCCTTTTTGTTGATCAACGTATTAAGCTCTCTACAAGCATTTTTGTCTAGGTGTGAGAATTGCCTAGTAATTAATTCAGTGATGCTTGAGTCTTTTTCACCACATCAGGTGCTAAGGCTCAAGCAATTTTCCAAAGTGACAAGCGCTTTTGTCTAACTGATAACTGCCTCATCAGGTGCTAATGCTCTAGCTTTGTGTTACTTATAAATTACCACCCACCAGTTCATCTGGTGTTTCGAGCTAAAAGGCAAGTGTTAATTGATGAACTATTTAAAAAAAATATATATATTAAATGTTTAAATGCTGTATAGTACTGCAAGCTGTGTTTAATCTGCTTTTAAAGGTTTTATTTTAAAGTCCTTGTTAAAGATTTGTGGTGCTGCACTGTAATGTGTATATTGTAATGAAGCAAATTACATTAATACAAACCCATAATGCTGGAAATACTCAACAGGTCAGGCAGCATCTGTGGAGAGAGATAGTTAATTTGTTTCAGATTTCCAGCATCCACAGTATTTTGCTTTTGTTTTGACATAAATACACTTTCAATTATCCATAACGACAGTGACCATTTTTACAGTGCTGTAATTGCAGTCCATTTTGCATTCCATCATTGGCTTCTTGCCAAATTTGATAAAGCAGTTAAAACGTTTAAAAAAAAATAGAACGGCAAAATAATTAGTCATTTAACTGATTTGCACTGTAACCTGTGTAACAATGTGTCAGTTATTTAGCATGTTAGTCTTTAAACGAGGGGCAACGTTTCTGTATGTTTCCGCCTCCATTCCCCAAATTATCCAAAACAACAATTCTGATTCCCAAAAAAGAACCTGATCTACCATCCGTGCCAAAAACTGACAGCAATAGTAAAAAAAAAGTTCAGTTCTGTGAGTCTGTCCTGCAGCACAGTTATTTTTCTCCAACTCCTGCAATTGTCCTTGTTCCTCGCTTTCCTGAGTCCTCCCAACACATAAAAATATCCTTTTGAAGATAGGAAGCTCAGAATTGCACGCAGTATTCCAAATGTTGAGTTCTGCAGAGTTAAAATAAATAATTTTGACTTTCAATCAAATGCCCTTTGAAGTGGATTCCAGCCCGGTTGATAACAGCCGAATGCAGTGGTTTTACTAACTTGTCTCTGAGAGGCCCCCCTCCCCCGTGCCCCTGCATGTGTTGTTTCGCTTTGAGGGACCCCATACAAATATTGGCACAGACCCCTGTCCTCATTTATGAAAATCAATGTCGGCTACCTAAAGGAAAACAAATCTTACCACCTTATACTTGTTGAGATCCTATGTGGTCTCCTGTTTGAAACACAGTGGCCTCGTGTTGAATGAATACTGTAATTGAATAGTTGATAACCATACCCAAATTTGTGTCTTGTGTGCTTACCAGTGGACAGCAGTTGATTGGGGTGTGAAACGTTAAAATATGTACCCAGTGTCCAATACATTGCATTTAATTCTTTGACCATTCTTTAAACCAGGAGTGTCCCAACTCGTGGCCTGAAGACCATATCGGGCCCGTGAGCATCTTTGCCCCAGCTGAGCTGCTTCACTCCGTTAAGTGCACAAAGCCGATTTAGTACGGTTAGTCTTATTGGAAGCTGAAGCTAATGTAGTTGAAATTGGCTTTCTAGCACTCTGAAGAAGATGTGGCACAAATTGTTCGAGTGGCTGAGCTGGAGCCCTGTAAATCTCTTGTCTGGAGGATTAGAAAATGCTGCTACATGATTGGTGAGAAAAACAATTCTCCCTGATTGATTGACTTTAAATTCACCACTCAGTCATCTGGCCTGAGAAGTTTAGAGTTGAGTCTGAACCGTCTCGGTGTCCAAGCTTTGGTGAGAGGAAGGATGGCAGAGAAAGATGCAAGTGAGGGAAGAAAAGCATGGGCAGAGAAAGAGAGGATTTGTTTTTTTTCTGTTCATGGGAGACGTGGAATTTTTGGGTAGGTGATCTGTTTTTTTCTTCTGTGTGAGTTGATGCTGCTTTGTGTATGAGCTCTTGCGGATTTTGTGGGTGGGTGGGGGGGGGGGGGGGGGGTGGTGGTGTGTGTGTTTGCATTTTTTGCTATTTTGGGATTGTATTTCTGCAGAATCATGTGGCCCACTGACCTCTGGAAGTGCTCACAAGTGTCCTGGCCAATATTTATCCTTCAATCAACATAACAGAAACAGATTATCTGGTTATTATCACATTGCTATTTGTGGGAGCTTGCTGTGCGCAGATTGACTGCCGCGTTTCCTACATTACAACAGTGACTACACTCCAAAAGTACCGCATTAGCTGTAAAGCGCTTTGAGACGTCTGGTGGTCGTGAAAGGTGCTATATAAATACAAGTCTGACTTTCCGTATCCGGCCCTCGGCTCCAAAAGGTTGTATCTCGTTGCTTCAGCCCAATAGGGGTCACTTTGAGTGCTGCCAATCTCACTTATACAGCAACTTTGTAATATCTTGGCACTTGATCATTTTATAATGCAGATATTGCCATTCTTCTACTTCATAAATCCTAATTTAGCATGCATTTCATTTGAATCTTCAGCAAAATGCATCGTTAACTAATTTGAGAGGGCTCTATAGATTAAAACTAAATTATGTGGTTATATTATAGCTTTTTCATTTGAATTTAATAAAAGTAGAATATCTTGCAAATCTGCCTTCATCTATTTCTAATTAACTGGTTCAACTGAAAGGAAATCTGGGCAACATTGACTACATATTTATTCACAAGTGCTCAATTTGCATAGAGATGTATGGATCCTTTCAAATGAAAATGAGTCTCAAAGGAACTAGACCACGCTGGCTAGGCCAGAATAATTGAGAGATGTAAAAGACAAGAGGGGATAGTGCTGAAAGCTGGTTGTGTGGCGCGGGGGGTGGGGTGGGGGGGATAAAAACACTGCGGTGCACGGAACAAAAGGAAGGAAAAGGCACAAAAAGAAACTGGTGGAGAGTGACGAGACAAGAAAAAAATAATAGTTCGGAGAGTACAGTTGGTCCAAGTCAGAACTGAGGGAAAACATAGAGTTTAAATTAAAGTCACAAGAGAAAATGCAAATTCTGGAGACTAAGCAAACTAGAGAGTGGAGAGGAAAAGCAGAAATGGAGTAATCTAAAGCACCATATATAAAAGAGTGAGCGATCAGGGGAGCAAAATATTTTCATTGCATATTAGCACATTATTCTGCACTTAAATCTGTTTTACAATCTTAAAGAAATAATACAAAATAAGATCCCCTTCTAGAGCTTGCAGTGCTGATGTTTAAATTATTTAAGTTGCTTTATTACAAAATGTTAGGGCCATCATTGTTTCCAGTAATTCTGTTTCGAGCAGCAACTCCTGGCACTTGAATTAATTTATGGAATCTAATAAATAAATACAGATGGGGTAAGAAGCAATGGCGTCATAAATGGTGTATAATGCAGAAGTTATAAAGCTGCATCTTGTGCCCCTGTAAAACAGAATAACCATGTGGTTGCACACTACATTTACACTTCGAGTCTCTTCGCCAGGAGCACGTGGAAATCCTGATGAAATGCATCCCAGGGTATTAAAAGAGATGGCGGAAGTTATAGCAGATGCATTCGTTATAATCTACCAAAATTCTCTGGACTCTGGGGAGGTACCAGCAGATTGGAAAGCAGCTAATGTAACGCCTCTGTTTAAAAAAAAAAAAAAAGGGGCAGACAAAAGGCAGGTAACTATAGGCCGGTTAGTTTAACATCGGTAGTGGGGAAAATGCTTGAAGCTATCATTAAGGAAGAAACAGCAGGACATCTAGATAGGAATAGTGCAATCAAGCAGACGCAGCATGGATTCATGAAGGGGAAATCATGGTTAACTAATTTACTGGAATTCTTTGAGGATATAACGAGCATGGTGGATAGAGATGTACCGATGGATGTGGTGTATTTAGATAAGGTGCCACACAAAAGGTTACTGCAGAAGATAGAGGTACGCGGAGTCAGAGGAAATGTTTAGCATGGATAGAGAATTGGCTGGCTAACAGAAAGCAGAGTCGGGATAAATGGGTCCTTTTCGGGTTGGAAATCGGTGGTTAGTGGTGTGCCACAGGGATCTGTGCTGGGACCACAACTGTTTACAATATACATAGATGACCTGGAAGAGGGGACAGAGTGTAGTGTAACAAAATTTGCAGATGACACAGAGTAGTGGGAAAGCGGGTTGTGTAGAGGACACAGAGAGGCTGCAAAGAGATTTAGATAGGTTAAGCAAATGGGCGAAGGTTTGGCAGATGGAATACAATGTCGGAAAGTGTGAGGTCATCCACCTTGGGGGGGGGGGGCGGGGGGGGAAACAGTAAAAGGGAATATTATTTGAATGGGGAGAAATTACAACATGCTGAGGTGCAGAGGGACCTGTGCATAAAACTTTAGTTTGCAGGTGCAGCAGGTAATCAGGAAGGCGAATGGAATGTTGGCCTTCATTGCAAGAGGGATGGAGTACAAAAGCAGGGAGGTCCTTCTGCAACTGTACAGGGTATTGGTGAGGCCGCACCTGGAGTACTGCGTGCAGTTTTGGTCACCTTACTTAAGGAAGGATATACTGGCTTTGGAGGGGGTACAGAGACGATTCACTAGGCTGATTCCGGAGATGAGGGGGTTACCTTATGATGATAGATTGAGTAGACTGGGTCTTTACACGTTGGAGTTCAGAAGGATGAGGGGTGATCTTATAGAAACATTTAAAATAATGAAAGGAATAGACAAGATAGAGGCAGAGAGGTTGTTTCCACTGGTCAGGGAGACTAGAACTAGGGGGCACAGCCTCAAAATACGGGGGAGCCAATTTAAAACCGAGTTGAGAAGGAATTTCTTCTCCCAAAGGATTGTGAATCTGTGGAATTCTTTGCCCAAGGAAGCAGTTGAGGCTAGCTCATTGAATGTATTCAAGTCACAGATGGATAGATTTTTAACCAATAAGGGAATTAAGGGTTATGGGGAGCGGGCGGGTAAGTGGAGCTGAGTCCACGGCCAGATCAGCCATGATCTTGTTGAATGGCGGAGCAGGCTCGAGGGGTTAGATGGCCTACTCCTGTTCCTAATTCTTATGTTCTTATAATCAAGTACAAACAACGGAAGGAGCATACGACAAATCAAGCACCCTACCCACCCGTCCCTCCAACCATCATCTGCCCCACTTGCGACAGAGGCTGTAGATCCCGCATTGGTCTCATCAGTCAGCTTAGAACTCATGTTAGTGTGGAAGCAAGTCATCCTTGACTCCGGGGGTCTGCCTCAGCAAAAGAGGAAGACACAGTATGAAAAAAAACTTGGCCGAGCTGTTTTAAATTTCTTTAAGATAGGAAAGAACCAGACATCCTGTGGGTGCTCTTCTATCCCTTTTAAAAACTTGGTCTGACATTTAAAATCGATGAACCGAGCTCTCTGCATGGATTTGTACATTTGAAGTGCTTTGCTTTTAGTGATTTCAGAATTATGCGAGCATGCAGTACAGCTCCACACAGTCTGCTTATATCAAAACATGACACAGGTACTGTCCCTACCGCTCGCAGCGGGCGTGCGGGTGTCAGCACAATTTGCCTGCTACATGGGGTGGCTGGTATAACCTGACAGCGGAGATCCTGGAGGTGGTGCGGAGTGCAACGCGAGAGAGAATGGGATCTATTGAGGAGTGTGAAATGCAGCCATGCATTAATTCCATAGGTTCCAACGGTGTGGAACCATTTTAAAAGCAGACACTGTGTGATTACAGTGATCTACCAAAGCCAACATTGTCTCTCCACCCTGTAGAGTTTGCCTAAACCAAGACACAATAGCCATAATGGAGTTCCCAAAAATTATCGACCTCTGTCTTGAATATACTTGAGGGAAGACATGAGAAACATGCCCTCTCCAGAGATAATCTAGACAAAATTAACCACATTGATATAATGGAGATGGAAGTCATAGACTGGTTTAATAAGGCTCGAGACAAATTCCCTCAGTGATAAATAGTATTTATCCCAGAGTGCTGAGAGGGTCTAGGGAGGAGATTTGTGAGGCATTGACTATCAATGTGAAGCAGTTGCTAGAGAAGTAGCAGTAATTTGGAAACTGCCTAATGTGCCTATCTTCAAATATGGCGATGAAACAGATGAGGTCATCTCCAAGCTCAATAGTCTTACTTCAGTTCCATGTAAAATTACAAAATTGATTGCTGAAAGTAAACGTGAGAACATGACAGAGAAAACAATAGTGGATACGTCCTCAGAAGGGGAAGATTCTGCCTGCCCAACCTCTTTGATCTGTTTTGGAGAAGTGATGTACCATATGCACTATGGGAAACCTTATGACGTGGTGTACCTCAATTTGCAAAAGGAATTTGATTAAGTTCCACATGACCATCTACTATTGAAGGCCAAAAGAGGTGGTGTTTCAGGGTCATTCTTGGGAATGAATAAGATTGGATGGAACGTAGAAAACAAGTAGCTGTTTGAGGAGTTGTGTTGGGTGTGGGGCGGGGGGGCTGTTTTGAATGGGGAGCCCTTGGGCTCAGTATTGGGACCGCTACTGTTCCTAATTTACATAAATGACATGGATTCAGAAACTCTTGCAAATTAGTCAGATTTAAAGATGTTACTAGATTAAGAGGAGAAGTGAAATCTAAGGGGGTAGCTGAAAAATTACATAATAAATTGGGTAAAATGTTATGGGGGCAGAACAGAGACAATTTAATTTTGCGAAATGTGAAGTATTGCACATAGGAAGGAAAAAAGGATTACACAATTACTGCATGAATGATGTTGAAATAGCTAAAGAAGAAGTTGAAGGAGAATGAGGAGTCTTGGGCCCTTTGATATTTGGCATGTCCAACCATGCAGAGCAGCAATAAAATAAAGCCAAAACTGTAGATTGTGTCACAGGAAGTCATGACCAAACTCTGCAGTGCTCTGGGTAGACCACACCTTGAATACTGTCTCTCGTTCTGGTCGCCAAGAAACAAAACAGACATTCAGGCACCGAGGTGCTACCGAGGAGGGCCATGAGACTGATCCAGAGTGTCAAAGGGCTATGTTATGAAGAAAAACTACATACAAACCAACCTAGAAAAGTAGTCAAAGTTGACCGACTGCTCAAAGGCAGCCCTGAACATGTGATAGAACAGAGACAACGAGTTAGACTGAGTGCAGTGGGACACGTGCTTGTCATAAACCAAGCTGCAGTTACACCCTCATGACTTTTATTACAGTACATAAAAGAACAGTTTGCAGCTGTGGTGGGTTTAGAAATTACTGAAGGGGGATAAGAGTGCCAAAAGAATTAGATTTATTTTCCGATAGATTGAGGGGCACCATCTTCCCAGAAACTTTTGACAATTTGCTTTATTTTGGTGATGACCTGATATTGAGCTTGAATCTCCGTACCGTCTTTGAAAATTATATAAAATTCATCACAACTCCAATTCCACTCCCCTTTTTATTTCCAGATCCTGGCAATTGCACAAGTGCCACAAGTGACAGGAATGCTCAAATAAGGCCAGTCAAAATAATGCAATCGTACCAGGGAGCATCCACTGTATTGTTGTTTTTTTTTTAAAAACTGGACGCAACTAGCCTTGAAAACGGCAGATGAGGCACTCCAGAATGTACTTTTTGAAAAAATTACCTTTTTAGCTGCTTATTGTATATATTTTATTTGGGGACAAAAATATTCGATAACTGCAACTTGCGGAACTACTAGCTTATTTCAAAGTTTTTTGCCGCAATGTTATTGCGCAGCAAACAACGGGAGGAAGTCAAATCTGATTGCTTTTGTCTTGCCCTCCACCTAAACTGATTGGTTCTAACAGCTCCCGTCTTGCCTTCGGAAATATCTGGCTTTGCTTGTCTCCCATCCCAAACGGACTATTATAGACTCCTGCCCTGCGTCTGCTGTTAGTAGGTTTTTAGATTTTTTGCGTGGCATGTTGCTGAAAGTGTGAACTGGTTAACGTCGCAATGAGGGAAACCGGGGCCTTTGGGACCGGAGTGAACTGGGCAAGCCACAGTGCTGCATCTTACGCAATCAGATTGAAGAATTGAGAAATAAACATTCTGAGAAGGAAGCGTGGGTGAATTCAATGTTAAATCAGATACAGAAAGAGAAAGAATGAGAAGGAAAGAAAGATTGGATTAAGAGAAAGAGAGAAAACAGAAACAAAGAAAAAGTTTTTAAAAAACATTTTAAATGCTAAATTTGACATTTTTGAAATTTCCAACAACAATTAAAATCTGAAGGAACAAGACTTCACACTTGTAATCACTGTTCCCTCTAAGCGGCCAATGGGAAAGGTCCCGTGCAGGCCGATCACTGGTTTCTCCATTGTAAATACTGCGCATGCGTGGAAATTTAAAGGAACAGCGCACTGAAAGAAACTGGCCGTGGAGAACAATACGCAGCTCACAGGGAACATTGCTTGTAATTTTTAGTACCAGAGTGGCTGTTTGACAGTAATGAATAATTATCAAGTTGTTAAAAGGGTACTTGGTTTGGAATGGACAAGACTTAACTTTCAGTGGCGAGTTTAGTTTGTATCTACCACGCAAATGCAGCAACTTCACGCCATTCAATGCATTTCACTGGCGAGGCAGCAATGAGATGCCGTTTTCACAGTTAGTGGCGGAGCGATGCAACTCGGACAACAACATTTGGATTTTGAGTTCAACCGCGCATCTGCCCCTCGTCTGAAGTTGCTGTACCATTTGCACATAAATAATGGCGAGTGCCATTAGCCTCACCATTATTTTGACAGCAAAATCCGGGCAAGTGTTTTGCTTGGATTTTCTCGTAATTCTTTGTGATAAGTGCATTTGGTTTCTTCAAGGAGGGTCAGGTTTCTCCCATTGTACTTGTTAGGGTTATCAAGAACCACCAACATAATGTTATCTTTGAACTGTACAAAGTAATTGCCAAAACACTTGAACGTGTTTGAAGTCCATGATAGTCCTTGAAACTGTCTGACATTGGATCTGCTGATAGCTGAGGGTTAAAATGCAAACATTGCTACTCTGTTCAGTTCAAAGCAATCTTTTGGTCAGTCTTACATAACAATAACTGCACTTCAAAGCAATTCATTGGTGTGAAGCACTTTAGGATGTCCTGAGGATATGATGAGGCACAATATAAATACAAGCTCTTTTAGCGTGTTCAGTTAGTAGAATCATAGAATAAATCATAGAAATTTACAGCACGGAAGGAGGCCATTTCAGCCCATCGTGTCCGTGCTGGCCGACAAAGAGCTATACAGCCTAATCCCACTTTCCAGCTTTTGGTCCGTAGCCTTGTAGGTTATGGCACTTCAAGTGCACATCCAAATACTTTTTAAATGTGGGTTTCTGCCTCTACCACTCTTTCAGGCAGTGAGTTCCAGACCCCCACAACCCTCTGGGTGCAAACATTTCCCTTCAAATCCCCTCTAAACTTCCTACCAATTACTTTAAATCTATGCCCTCTTGCATCTGAGTTACAAAGCCGTGGCTTCAAGTCCTGCTATCGGACTTGAGCACATCTTTTAAGTTGTAGTTTCAGTGCAGTACCTAGAGAGTGCTGCATTGTTGTAGGTGCCAGCATTTGGTTGGTGATATTAAACACTGACCTTGTCGACCTGTTTAGGTGCAACATTAATGATCCCATGTTACTATTTGTAGGGTCTTCCCAGTGTCCTGACCAACCGACACCACTACAAATATATGAAATGACTATTCATCCCCATTGCGAATATCCTGAGTGACTTTATAAGATGATGCAATAAACTTTATAAATACAAGTTCCTTCTTTCTAAATTGTTGAGTCTTTCTCTCTTGTCCATTTAATAGGTTATTTCACCATCCAGAAAGACCCTGCAGTCTTCCGTTGTAGCACACTGTTGTTAAACAATTCCAGCATTTTCATCATCACTACTCTCTGGAAGCCCATTCCGTGGTTGATCACTTTTTTTGTGTGAATAAGAATTTCTTGACAAGAATCCTAAATTTATCTTTAGTAGTTTGACTCTGTCACCCTGTTCTACTCTTATAGTTTCATTGAAGTAGTGAGAGGGGAGTACAATTTGGTGGTACAGTAAGTTATACATTTGGGTTTGACATGCAGTCCAGACTGATGAGAGAACATTTGGCAGTAAGGGTCCTATGTGAAATGACTGGCCAGGCTCAGCCCAATTTTTATTGGGTGTGAACCCACGGCACACAACTAATAACTAAGCCTAAATTGTGAATGAGACTCAAATTCCACCAGGATAGTTCGTGCGGAAATGTGGCACTCGTGCTTTAGGAGGTACTCTTCTGAAGTTGAGCTTGGGCACGCTGGAGCAGAATAGAGGATGCTTTGCATTGCATCTAGCCATATTATGTTTGACTTGGGTGTTCCTTACAGAATCAAAGAACAGCACAGAAGGAAGCTTCTGCTGCTGCCAGCTCTTCAACTGTTTACTCTAATCCCATTTCCCAGACCATTCCCTGTATCCTTTTTATATTCCTTTCCAAACACTTCTGATTCCCTCAGAGCCCATGATACAGTCCCTGCCTCAATAGCCACTTTATGGTAAAGTGTTCCATGTTCTAATAACCTGTGTGTGGTGGGGAGGGGGAGAATGTGTTCCAACTTCCTCCTTTGTTCTCAAAATAATCCTGAGCCTTTGCCACCTTGTTAACGACTTACCAACCAGTGGAAACAATCTTTCACCATTTACCCTCAAAGGTTTCATGATTTTAAAAACCTATTAAACCGACATACTCTGCTCTCTCTAACTATAACTTCTCACTGTCAGAGGTGCCATCTTTCAGATGAGACATTAAACCGAGGTCCCGTCTGCCCCCTCAGGTAGAGGAAAAAGATCCCACGGCACTATTTCGAAGAAGAACAGGGGGGGTTATCCCCGGTGTCCTGGCCAATATTTATCCCTCAATCGACATGACATAAAAACAGATTATCTGGTTATCACATTCCTGTTTGTGGGAGCTTGCTGTGTGCAAATTGGCTGTCACGTTTCCTACAATGTACTTCATACTGCTTTGCATTGAACTGTATTTGTTACCTATCTGCCCACTCTGCTGTCCTCTGAAAATCTCTGCATTTTTCTTTAGTTTGCCATGCATGTTAAATTGGTACCATTGAAATCAAATTCAATAGTTCTTTTTGGAAACCATAGTGATTGTCATTCAAATTTCGATAAACATTATGCGTTTAGAGGGAGAGACAAGAAGGAATTATTGAATGTATATTTGGCATCACTTCCCCTGCTGCCCCCCCCAGGCCAAATGCATTGTGTTCACCTCCAATATTTACTCAAGACAATGTAATTTCCTATCATTCAGTAAATTTCTTAACTCATTTTTGCTGGGCACACAAAGCCAACTTAATTATGAGCCCCACGATATTGATGATTGGAACGCATCATCATCATCATAGGCAGTCCCTCGAAATCGAGGAAGACTTGCTTCCACTCCAAAAGTGAGTTCTCAGAACATATAAGAACATAAGAATTAGGAACATGAGTAGGCCATCTAGCCTCTCGAGCCTGCTCCGCCATTCAACAAGATCATGGCTGATCTGGCCGTGGACTCAGCTCCACTTACCCACCCGCTCCCCATAACCCTTAATTCCCTTATTGGTTAAAAATCTATCTATCTGTGACTTGAATACATTAAATGAGCTAGCCTCAACTGCTTCCTTGGGAAGAGAATTCCACAGATTTACAACCCTCTGGGAGAAGAAATTCCTTCTCAACTCGGTTTTAAATTGGCTCCCCCGTATTTTGAGGCTGTGCCCTCTAGTTCTAGTCTCCCCAACCAGTGGAAACAACCTCTCTGCCTCTATCTTGTCTATCCCTTTCATTATTTTAAATGTTTCTATAAGATCACCCCTCATCCTTCTGAACTCCAACGAGTAAAGACCCAGTCTACTCAGGTGACTGTACAGTCCAATACGGGAATTACAGTCTCTGTCACAGGTGGGACAGATAGTCGTTGGAGGAAAGGGCGGGTGGGGAGTCTGGTTTTCCGCATGCTCCTTCTGTTACCTGCGCTTGCTTTCTGCATGCTCTCGGCGATGAGACTCGAGGTGCTCAGCGCCCTCCCGGATGCTCTTCCTCCACTTAGGGCGGTCTTTGGCCAGGGATTCCCAGGTGCTGGTGGGGATGTTGCACTTTATCAAGGAGGCTTTGAGGGTGTCCTTGAAACGTTTCCTCTGCCCACCTGGGACTCGCTTGCCGTGTAGGAGTTCTGAGTAGAGCGCTTGCTTTGGGAGTCTTGGGTCGGGCATGCGGACAATGTGGCCCGTCCAACAGAGCTGAACTAGTGTGGTCAGTGCTTCGATGGTTGGGATGTTGGCCTGATCGAGAACACTAAAGTTGTTGCGAATGTCCTCCCAGGGAATTTGCAGGATTTTGCAGAGACATTGTTGGTGGTACTTCTCCAGCGATTTGAGGTATGTACTGTATATGGTCCACGTCTCTGAGCCATATAGGAGGGCGGGTATCACTACAGCCCTGTAGACCATAAGCTTGCTGCCAGATTTGAGGGCCTGATCTTCCTCAGGCGACCAAAGGCTGCGCTGGCGCACTGGAGGCGGTGTTGAACCTTGTCGTCGATGTCGGCCCTTGCTGATAGAAACATAGAAACATAGAAAATAGGTGCAGGTGTAGGCCATTCGGCCCTTCTAGCCTGCACCGCCATTCAATGAGTTCATGGCTGAACATTCAACTTCAGTACCCCATTCCTGCTTTCTCGCCATACCCCTTGATCCCCCTAGTAGTAAGGACCTCATCTAACTCCTTTTTGAATATATTTAGTGAATTGGCCTCAACAACTTTCTGTGGTAGAGAATTCCACAGGTTCACCACTCTCTGGGTGAAGAAGTTCCTCCGCATCTCGGTCCTAAATGGCTTACCCCTTATCCTTAGACTGTGACCCCTGGTTCTGGACTTCCCCAACATTGGGAACATTCTTCCTGCATCTAACCTGTCTAACCCCGTCAGAATTTTAAATGTTTCTATGAGGTCCCCTCTCATTCTTCTGAACTCCAGTGAATACAAGCCCAGTTGATCCAGTCTTTCTTGATAGGTCAGTCCCGCCATCCCGGGAATCAGTCTGGTGAACCTTCGCTGCACTCCCTCAATAGCAAGAATGTCCTTCCTTAGGTCAGGAGACCAAAACTGTACACAATACTCCAGGTGTGGCCTCACCAATACCCTGTACAACTGTAGCAACACCTCCCTGCCCCTGTACTCAAATCCCCTTGCTATGAAGGCCAACATGCCATTTGCTTTCTTAACCGCCTGCTGCACCTGCATGCCAACCTTCAATGACTGATGTACCATGACACCCAGGTCTCTTTGCACCTCCCCTTTTCCTAATCTGTCACCATTCAGATAATAGTCTGTCTCTCTGTTTTTACCACCAAAGTGGATAACCTCACATTTATCCACATTATACTTCATCTGCCATGCATTTGCCCACTCACCTAACCTATCCAAATCGCTCTGCAGCCTCACAGCATCCTCCTCGCAGCTCACACTGCCACCCAACTTAGTGTCATCCGCAAATTTGGAGATACTACATTTAATCCCCTCATCTAAATCATTAATGTACAGTGTAAACAGCTGGGGCCCCAGCACAGAACCTTGCGGTACCCCACTAGTCACTGCCTGCCATTCTGAAAAGTACCCATTTACTCCTACTCTTTGCTTCCTGTCTGACAACCAGTTCTCAATCCATGTCAGTACACTACCCCCAATCCCATGTGCTCTAACTTTGCACATCAATCTCTTGTGTGGGACCTTGTCGAACGCCTTCTGAAAGTCCAAATATACCACATCAACTGGTTCTCCCTTATCCACTCTACTGGAAACATCCTCAAAAAATTTTCCAGAAGATTTGTCAAGCATGATTTCTCTTTCACAAATCCATGCTGACTTGGACCTATCATGTCACCCCTTTCCAAATGCACTGCTATGACAATCTCTCGAAGTATGGAACGTGGTCCACGTTGTCAGGGGCCCACCGTGGATCTTGATGACTGGTGGGCAGTGCTGTGTGGAGGGGTCAGGTTGGTGGAGGACCTTTTGTCTTACAGATGTTTAGCGTAAGGCCCATGCTTTCGTATGCCTCGGTGAAGATGTTGACAATGACTTGGAGTTCAGCCTCTGAATGTGCGCAGAAGCAAGCATTGTCCAACCCTTGTACATGTCCTTCTTTGAGCTTACAAAGGCCTTTGACACTATTAACTGTGAGGGCCTATGGGGCATCCTCCTCCGTTTCGGCTGCCCCCAAAAGTTTGTCACCATCCTCCGCCTGCTCCATGACAACATGCAGGCCGTGATCCTTGCCAACGGATCCATTACAGACCCAATCCACGTCTGGACCGGGGTCGAGCAGGGCTGCGTCATCGCGCCAACCCTCTTTTCGATGTTGCTCGTTGCAATGCTCCACCTCACACACAACAAGCTCCCCGCTGGAGTGGAACTAAACTATAGAACCAGTGGGAACCTGTTCAACCTTCGTCGCCTCCAGGCCAGATCCAAGAACGCATTATGTAACCTCATGCACAAGAATGCACAAGAATTCACAAAACTCTCAATTCAAAGCAGCTCTTTGGCTTGCCAAGGAATAAAAAAACTAATTTAGTGTAACCTTCATCCTGCTGGTGAGTAAACAAATCTTCTTTTGTTGGCTAGACGATTTAACCAGGCCAGAAATGTTCCTTCTGCGGAAGTGGTACTACAGTTACATGAATCAGATCTCTCGCTGTTTGCAAATGTCTGGTCCAGTTAGCGGATCCAAGATTTCAGAAGGCAGACTTGTCGTCTACTCTACCAGGTGTGTTTGGCTGTGTTTTAGTTTAGTCACTGCGCTGCGATCAGCTTGCCCGCCTCCCTCCCATTCTTTCCCATGTTTGTATGAAGGAAAATTGAATGAAGTATGAAAGTATGAAAGCATAGTGTCTTCTCCAAACAGGACAAATGACCCATTCAGCTTGCTCTGTCATCTGTGACCTGTTGCAGGACCTAATATGACCATTGTCATCTTTTTCCTCCCCTTGACATAACCTTTGAACTCCCAGATGAATCAGGAACTGGTCCAATTCTCTAATCGCTTCAGTTGAATAGGTACTTGCTGTATCTGGTGGCAATCCCTTTCATACGCCAGCAGCTCTGAGCTCCCCTGCTGCGGTGTGTGAGCTCTATCGCTAAGAAAGTTCCAGGTGTGGGCTGGGGAGCAGAAAACCAGCCAAGTCTGACTGGTTATCCAGTGGCCCCACTGAAGGGTCGCACGATGCCTGGTAAGGACAGGATTGAGCTTGGGTGTGATTACCTCGCACAATCACATGACTTGTCAGCACTGATTGGATGGGCTCACACATGAGAAATAGGTATTTGGGGAATTTGCTAGGGGACACTCAGTGCGAATGGGATTGTAGCCCAGCAAAATAACGCTGCCTTTTCTGATATTTTATCACTGCGGTTCTCAAACTTTTTTTTATTGATGGACCCCTTTTCAAATGGATTCGTAATCGCAGACCCTCCCCCCCCCACCCCCCACCAATCTAAATCATTATTGCCCCCGTGTACTGATACTGTGCCAGGATCCTCTGACACAGGATGAATTGCGATAGAGCTATGGTGACATTTACAAAACGGGAATCCCGCAAGTATGTATGTATAAAATGATAGTGATTTTAAAGCATTGATTTTTTTTTTAAATTACACATTGGTTATTCAGTGTATTCAAGTGCTGCCCAGATTATGATGTCAGAATGGCTCCTTGGCCATGGACCAACAGATCTAATGTAGTTTATGTCCAACTTACGCGGCCTGTTCCTGTTGGTCGTATCCCGTCACTGCTGTAGCCGGGTGGTAGTTGGGACGGGATCTTTGTTTATAGACGGTCGGTTCCTCTCTGCACAGCTGGCCCACCTCCTGCTCCTGTTGGTGGCGGCATTGCAGCCGCTGCTGGCCCGTAGTCTATTTTTTCTACATTAGGATTTAATGGAACATTTGACAGTCGTCTTGGAAAATATACATTTCCATAAACACCAACATAAATATCTGTGGGAGACAGTAAAAGAAAGACATGCATTTATATAGCGCCTTTCACGACCACTACACATCTCAAAGCACATTACAGTCAATGAAGTACTTTTGGAGTGTAGTCACTGTTGTAATATCGGAAACATGACAGCCCATTTGTGCACAGCAAGCTCCCACAAACAGCAATGTTGATAACCAGAAAATCTGTTTTTTTTAATGTTGATTGAGGGATAAATATTGGCCAGGACATCGGGGATAACTCCCCTGCTCTTCTTTGAAATAGTGCCACGGGATCTTTTACATTATGCTGAGAGAGCAGACGGGGCCTCGGTTTCCCGTCTCATCCGAAAGACAGCACCTCTGACAGTGCACTGGAGTGTCAGCCTAGATTTTTGTGCTCATGTCCCTGGATTGGGACTTGAATCCACAACCTTCTGACTCGGAGGCGTGAAATATTAATTACATTTATACTTGATTAGGCTATTCTGTTCATTAGCAAATTTTACACAACAAACAAAATTAGGAAAGCGACCATTAAACAGAAGAGTGGCATAACTTCAGAAAGGGCATTACAACAGTGACTACACTCCAAAAGTACTTCATTGGCTGTAAAGTGCTTTGAGACGTCCCGTGGTCAGGAAAGAAGCTATATAAATGCAAGTCTTTTTGGGCAAACCCAAGGATAGCACACAAGAACAACTGCTGCTTCAGAAAAGGATTTCTGGCATAGCCAATAATAAGGCTACCAAAAACTGTTTCGTTTACTAGCACCAGAACCAGCCACTCCGACTGTGGCAGCTCCAACACCAATAAACCTTGCAGCAGTGTCAATGTCCTGCCTTGTAACACACATCTGGAAAACTCTGAGCACCTCTTGCGTAAATGAATTCTTGCCCTTTGTGTGCCTCAGTGAGGACTGCCGGCCGCGGCCACCCACTTCCAGATGGTGCATGGCTCAGTGGAACCAGAGGTTATTTCCCAGACCGAGCCTCTGGTGTGGAATCCAACTGACACACAAAGTGGTCTACAAAGAGCTCCTGCTGCGCCGATACCACTTTGTAGAGCAAGTCAACATCATAGCGGTGAAATGGTCACATCTGGACCGAGACCGGCCAAAATCCACAGCAGCAGTCCTTTTTTCCCCTCCCTCCCTTCTCTGCTAGCTGCAGCGCACGGGCGCTGCTGCCACCACCATATAACCATTCACCGCCGCGTTCTGCTGTGCCCAGCCGCTCCGTACCGGCTCACTCTCCATTGCCGATTGGGTTTTTTTCTGCAGACCCCAGTTTGAGAACCACAATTTTTGTCAGAACTGAGGAAGGTTTTCTACGTGAAATGTCCACTCTTGTTCTTGCCACAGATGCTGCCTGACCTGCTGAGTAGTTCCAGTCTTTTCAGTTTGTCTTTCTGATTTTCAGCATCTGCAGTATTTTGCTGCTTGTTCCTTTTTTGTAGGTGATATTCATCTGTGGTGTGAAATATTCTTCATACTCTGTCGCGAGGTACAGTACGCGGATGATGCTTGCGTCTGCGCACATTCAGAGGCTGAACTCCACGTCATAGTCAACATCTTCACTGATACGCACGAAAGATGGGTCTTACACTAAACATCTGTAAGACAAAGGTCCTCCACCAGCCTGTTCCCGCCACACAGCACTGTCCCCTGATCATCAAGATCCACGGCGCGGCTCTCGACAACGTGGACCACTTTCCATACCTCGGGAGCCTGTTAGCAACAAGGGCAGACACCAACGACGAGATTCAACACCGCCTCCAGTGCGCCAGCGCAGCCTTCGGCCACCTGAGGAAGAGAGTGTTCGAAAATCAGGCCCTCAAATCTGCCACCAAGCTTATGGTCTACAGGGCTATTGTGATACCCGCCCTCCTATATGGCTGAGACGTGGACCGTATACAGCAGACACCTCAAATCGCTGGAGAAATACCACCAACGATGTCTCCGCAAGATCCTGCAAATCCCCTGGGAGGACAAACGCACCAACGTTAGCGTCCTTGACCAGGCCAGCATCGAAGCACTGACCACACTTGACCAACTCTGCTGGGCGGGCCACATTGTTCGCATGCCTGACACAAGACTCCCAAAGCAAGCACTCTACTCGGAACTCCTACACAGCAGATGAGCCCAAGGTGGGCAGAGGAAACGTTTCAAGGGCACCCTCAAAACCTCCCTGATAAAATGCAACATCCTTACCGATACCTGGGAATCCCTGGCCAAAGACCGCCCTAAGTGGAGGAAGTGCATTCGGGAGGGCACTGAGCACCTCGAGTCTCATCGCCGAGAGAATGCAGAAAGCAAGCGCAGGCAGCGGAAGGAGCGTGTGACAAACCAGTCCCACACCCACCCTTACCTTCAACGACTCTGTCCCTCCTATGACAGAGACTGTAATTCCCGTATTGGACTGTTCAGTCACCTAAGAACTCATTTTTAGAGTGGAAGCAAGTTTTCCTTGATTTCGAGGGACTGCTTATGATGACTTGTCCATAATTACCCTCTGGTTCCATTTATCCACATCCCCACTTATATGTAGGCATATTCTGCATCCTTATCACTTCCTTACCTATCACATTAAGTGAAGTCAAAAGTAAAATACTGCGGATGCTGGAAAACTGAAAATGCTGGAAATACTCAACAGGTCAGGCAGCTTCTGTGGAGAGAGAAACCGAGTTAACGCTTCGGGTCGATGACCTTTTGTCAGAACTGGAAGAAGTTAGAGATTTAACAGTTTGTAAGTAAGTACAGTGCCGGGGAAAAGAGGGGGTGAGGAGGAACTGGAGGAAAGAACAAAAGCGGAGGTCTTTGGGTTGAAAGGCAGGAGTGATTAAATGCCAAAATGGATGATGACGCAAGGCAAAAGGGGATGAAAATGGGACAAGTTTAAAAAAAAATAGATGGGTCTAGAGCAGCTGTAAATGGCAACAGCAGAAACCGGCTGCCCGAATAAATGGGACCAATGGTTATGAAAAGAAAGAAAGAGTTGCATTTGTATGGTGTCTTTCATGAACACCAGACGTCTCAGCGCTTTAGAGCCAATGAAGTACTTTTTGAAGTGTAATCACTGGTAATGTCTGAAGTTGTGGAACTCAATGTTGAGTCTGGAAGGCTGAAAATTGGAGTTAAGCAATGATCGTGTGCCCGTTATTTTATCTCCTCGGGCCATTGCTGTTGCATCCAGTCTCGTCTGATCTGGGAGCATTAAACCTTCTGTTTCTATCCCAGTTTTGTCACCATATTTATAGCCAACTGTTAGGAGACCAAGTCTACTGCAGACCTTCCACTTTATTCAAAATGCTTGCTTCCTTCTCTGAGCATTTTTGTCTGAAATTTCTCCTGTAGTAACTATGTCCTCTCAGCTGGATGTAAAAGATCCCATGGCAATAGTCCAGTGTCCTAGACAATATTTATCCCTTGATCAACTTCACTTAAAAAACAGATCAAGTCATTATCACATTGCTGTTTGTGGGAGCTTGCTGTGCGCAAGTTGGCTGCCGCGTTTCCTACCTTACAACAGTGACTACACTTCAAAAATACTTCATTGGCTGTAAAGTGCTTTCGGACGTTCTCAGATCGCGAAAGGCGCTATATAAATGCAAGTCTTTTTATGTTGGAAGATTGCTGGAACTTTGTGGTAGGAACAGCGCAAATAGCAGTTTTATAGTTCTTTGTACCATTCCGACAGTGTCACACCAAGGTTATGGTAAGAGATGAGCGAACCCCTGCAGAAATTTCAGGTGCTTGTGCTTGTATCCGGCACAGACACGATGGGCCGAATGGCTCCCTTCTGTGCCCTAAATTTCGATTATTCTGTGCATCTTTTTCTTCTTGGGCAGTCCCCCGGAGTCTAGGATGACTTGCTACCGCACTAATGAAGTTCTAAGGTGGCTGATGAGTCCAATGCGGGAGCTACAGTCTCTGTCACAGGTGGGGCAAGTGGTGATTGAAGGGACGGCTGGGTGGGGTGCTTGGTTTGTCGTACACTCCTTCCGCTGTTTGTGCTTGGCTTCCACGTGTTTCTGACAGAGACTTGAAGTGTTCGGCGCCTTACCGATGCTTCTCCTCTGAGCAGTCTTGGGCCAGGGATTCCCAGGTGTCGATGGGAATGCAACATGTTTTCAAGGAGGCTTTGAGGGTGTCTTTGAAGCATTTTCTCTGCTCTCCTGGGACTCGCTTGCCGTGACAGAACTCAGAGTAGAGCGCTTGTTTTGGGAGTCTTGCATCAGGCATGCGGACAATCAGGCCCGTTGATTCAGAGTTGGTTGAACGTGGTCAGTGCCTTGATGCTGGTCTGAGAGAGAACACTGAAGTTGGTACGCCTATCCTGCCAATGAATTTGCAGGACTTTGCGGAGGCAGTGTTGGTGGTATTTCTCCAGTGCTTTGAGGTGCCTACTGTACATTGTCCATGTCTCTGAAGCATATAGTAGGGAGGAGCATATTCTGTGCATACCAGTGCCATTTCTGACCATTCGATCACTTACTTCTGACCATTGGATTGATGATTCTCCCCCCCCCCCCCGGCGAATCCAAAGCTCCCCTGTCCTTTCCCTGAACCCCCACCTTTCTCTAGTTCCTCTTCTTTCTCCACTCATGTCCTCTGTGAGCGCATAGAAGTTTACGGCTGTGCTAGCCGAAGAAGAACTATCCAGCCTAATCCCACTTTCCAGCTGTTGGTTCGTAGCCCTGTAGGTTACAGCACTTCAAGTGCACATCCAAGTACTCTTTAAATGCAATGAGGGTTTCTGCCTCGACCACATAGGAACAGGAGTAGGCCATGTAGCCCCTCGAGTCTGTTCCGCCATTCAATGAGATCATGGCTGATCTGCGACCTAACTCCATATAAATCGCCTTTGGCCCGTATCCCTTAATACTTTTGGTTAACAAAAAGCTAGCAATCTCAGATTTAAAATTAACAATTGATCTCGCATCTATTGCCATTTGCGGAAGATAATTCCAAACTTCAACCACTCTTTATGTGTAGAAGTGTTTCTTAATTTCACTCCTGAAAGGCCTGGCTCTAATTTTTAGACAATGGCCCCCAGTCCTAGAATTTCCAACCAGGAGAAATAGTTTCTCTCTCACTCTCTCTCTCTCTCTCTCTCTCTCTCTCTCTCTCTCTCTCTCTCTCTCGCTACCTATCTGTTCCCCTTAATATCTTGAAAACTTCGATTAGATCATTCCTTAACCTTCTAAATTCTAGGGAATTTATATAATCTCTCCTCGTAACTTAACCCTTGAAGTCCGGGTATCATTCTGGTAAACTTACGCTACACTCCCTTGAAGGCCAATATATCCTCCTACGATGTGGTACCCAGACCAGGTGTGGTCTAACCAGAGTTTTGTATAGATGAAGCATAACTTCTACCACCCTTTTAGGTGGTGAGTTCCAGACCCCCACCGTCCTCTGGGTGAAAACATTTCTTCTCAACTTGCCTCTAGTCCTTCTACCAATTACTTTGAATCCGTGCCCAAGATTATTGATCTCTCTGCTGAGGGAAATACATGCTTCCTATCCACTCTATCACTCTAGGCCCCTCATAATGTTATACACTTCAATTAATTCTCCCATCAGCCTCCTCTGTTCCACATAAACCTAGGCTTACACTCCAGTGCAGTGCTGAGTGAGTACTGCGCTGTCAGAGGTGCAGTCTTTCAGATGAGACTTTAAACCGAGGCCCCGTCTGCTCTCTCAGGTGGACGTAAAAGATCCCATGGCACTTTCGAAGAAGAGCAGGAGAGTTATCCATGGAGTCCTGGCCAATATTTATCCCTCAATCAGCATAACAAAAACAGATTATCTGGTCATTATCACAGTGCTGTTTGTGGGAGTTGCTGTGCGTAAATTGGCTGCCACGTTTCCCACGTACTACAACAGTTACTCCATTCCAAAAATACTCATTGGCTGTAAAGCGCTTTGAAACGTCCGGTGATCGTGAAAGGCACTATATAAATGCAAGTCCTTATTTTCTTAACCAGCTTATCTACCTGTTCTGCTACCTTCAAGATCTCTCTGTGATTGTAATGTAGCCAAGTTTGCTGCTGATACAAAGATGGGTAGGAAAGCAAATTGTAAGAAAACAAAAAATCTGCAAAGGGATATAGACAGGCCCAAGAGAGTGGGCAAACATTTGGCAGATGGAGTATAATGTGAAAAAATGTGAGGTTATCCACTTTGGCAGAAAAAATAGAAAAGCAAATTGTAATTTAAATGGAGAAAAATTGAAAAGAGCTGCAGTACAGAGGGACTTGTGCATGAAACACAAAAAGTTAGTATGCAGGTACAGCAAGTATAATCAGGAAGGCAAATGGAATGTTGGTCTTTATTGCAAGGGGGATAGAGTATAAAAGCAGAGAAGTCCTGCTACAACTGTACAGGGTATTGGTGAGGCCACATCTAGAGTACTGCGTACATATTTGGTCTCTGGATTTAAGGAAGGATATTCTTGCATTGGAGGCTGTTCAGAGAAGGTTCACTAGGTTGATTCCGGAGATGAGGGGGTTGACTTATAAAGATAGGTTGAGTAGGTTGGGCCTATACACATTGGAATTCAGAAGAATAAGGTGTGATCTTATTGAAACTTATAAGATAATCAGGAGGCTTGACAAGATGGATGCAGAGAAGATATTTCCACTCAGGGGAAACTAAAACTAGGGGGCATAGTCTCAGAATAAGGGGTCGCCCATTTAAAACTGAGATGAGGAGGAATTTCTTCAGAGAGGGTTGTAAATCTCTGGAATTCTTTGCTCCAGAGAGCTGTGGAGGCTGGGTCACTGAATATATTTAAGGTGGAGATAGACAGATTTTTGAGCGATAAACATAGAAACATTGAAACATAGAAAATAGGTGCAGGAGCAGGCCATTCGGCCCTTTGAGCCTGCACCACCATTCAATATGATCATGGCTGATCATGCAACTTCAGTACCCTACTCCTGCCTTCTCTCCATACCCACTATCCCCTTGGCCGTAAGGGCCACATCGAACTCCCTCTTGAATATATCCAACGAACTGGACTCAACAACTTTGTGTGGTAGAGAATTCCACAGGTTCACCACTCTCGGTGAAAAAGTTTCTCCTCATCTCGGTCCTAGATGGCTTACCCCTTATCCTTAGACTGTGACTCCTGGTTCTGGACTTCCCCAACATTGGGAACATTCTTCCTGCATCTAATCTGTCCAGTCTCGTCATAATTTTATGTTTCTATGAGATCCCCTCTCATTCTTCTAAATTCCAGTGAGTATAAGCCTAGTCGATCCAGTCTTTCCTCATATGTCAGTCCTGCCATCCCGGGAATTAGTCTGATGAACCTTCGCTGCACTCCCTCAATAGCAAGCACGTTCTTCCTCAGATTAAGAGACCAAAACTGCACACAATACTCAAGGTGTGGTCTCACCAAGGCCCTGTACAACTGCAGTAAGACATCCCTGCTCCCCTACTCAAATCCTCTTGCTATGAAGGCCAGCCTGCCATTTGCTTTCTTTACTGTACCTGCATGCCGACCTTCAGTGACTGATGTACCATGACACCCAGGTCTCACCTCCCCTTTTACTAATCTGTCACCATTCAGTTAATCTGCCTTCCTGTTTCTGCCACCAAAGTGGATAACCTCACATTTATCCACATTATACTGCATCTGCCATGCATTTGCCCATTCACTTAACCTGTCCAAGTCACCCTGCAGCCTCTTCACATCCTTCTCACAGCTCACACTGCCATCCAGCTTAGTGTCATCTGCAAACTTGGAGATATTACATTCAATTACAGTGACCAGTTGGGTCCCAGCACTGAACCTTGCGGCACCCCACTAGTCACTGCCTGCCATTCTGAAAAGAACCCATTTATTCCCACTCTTGGCTTCCTGTCTGCCAACCAGTTCTCTATCCATGTCAATACGTTACCCCCAATACCATGTGCCTTAATTTTGCACACCAATCTCTTATGTGGGACCTTGTCAAAAGCCTTTTGAAAGTCCAAATACACTACATCCACTGGTTCTCCCTTGTCCACTCTACTAGTTACATCCTCAAAAAACTCTACATTTGTCAAGCATGATTTTCCTTTCATAAATCCATGCTGACTTGGACCGATCCTGACACTGCTTTCCGAATACGCTGCTATTATATCTTTAATAATTGATTCCAGCATTTTCCCCACTACCGATGTCAGGCTAACCGGTCTATAATTCCCTGTTTTCTCTCCCTCCTTTTTTAAAAAGTGGGGTTACATTAGCTATCCTCCAATCCATAGGAACTGATCCAGAGTCCATGGAATGTTGGAAAATGATCACCAATGCATTCACTATTTCTAGGGCCACTTTCTTAAGTACTCTGGGATGCAGACTGTCAGGCCCTGGGAATTTATCGGCCTTCAGTCCGATCAGTTTCCCTAACACCATTTCCTGACTAATAAGGATTTTCCTCAGTTCCTCCTTTCCGCTGGACCCTCGGTCCCCAAGTATTTTCGGGAGGTTATTCGTGTCTTCCTTATTGAAGACAGAACCAAAGTATTTGTTCAATTGGTCTGCCATTTCCTTGTTCCCCATTTATGAATTCACCTGATTCTGACTGCAAGGGACCCACATTAGTCTTCACTAATCGTTTTCTCTTCACGTATCTATAGAAGCTTTTGCAGTTAGTTTTTATGTTCCCTGCAAGCTTACACTCGTACTCTTATTTTCTCCCTCCTAATTAAACCCTTTAGTCCCCCTCTGCTGAATTCTAAATTTCTTCCAGCCCTCAGGTTTGCTGCTTTTTCTGGCCAATTTATATGCCTCTTCTTTGGAGTTAACACTATCCCTAATTTCCCTTGTTAGTCACGGTTGAGCCACCTTTCCTGTTTTATTTTTGCGCCAGACAAGGATGTACAATTGTTGAAATTCATCCATGTGATCTTTAAATGTCTGCCATTGCCTATCCACCGTCTACCCTTTAAGTATCATTCATCAGTCTATCCTAGCCAAATCACGTCTCATACCATCGAAGTTTCCTTTCTTTAAGTTCAGGACCCTAGTCTCTGAATTAACTGTGTCACTCTCCATCTTAATGAAGAATTCTACCATATTATGGTCACTCTTCCCCAAGGGGGCCACGCACGACCAGATTGCTAATTAATCCCCTCTCGTTACACAAGACCCAGTCTAGGGTGGCCTGCCCTCTAGTTGGTTCCTCAACATATTGATCTAAAAAACCATCCCGTATACACTCCAGGAAATCCTCCTCCACAGTATTGCTACCAGTTTGGTTAGCCCAATCAATATGTAGGTTAAAGTCACCCATGATAACTGCTGTACCCTAATTGCACACGTCCCTAATTTCCTGTTTGATGGCATCCCCAACCTCCCTTCTACTGTTTGGTGGTTTGTACACAACTCCCAGTAATGTTTTCTGCCCTTTGGTGTTTCGCAGGTCTACCCATATAGATTCCACATCATCCAAGCTAATGTCCTTTCTTACTATTGCGTTAACCTCCTCTTTAACCATTAACGCTACCCCACCTCCTTTTCCTTCCTATCTATCGAAGACCCCTGGATGTTGAGTTCCCAGCCTTGGTTACCCTGGAGCCATGTTTCCATAATCCCAGTTTCATCATTTCCATTAACAGCTATCTGCGCAGTTAATTCGTCCACTTTATTACGAATGCTCCTCGCATTGAGACTCAGAGCCTTCAGGCTTGTTTTTTTGTCTTTTTTGAATTATGTTGTAATGTGGTCGTTTTTTGATTTTTGCCCTTGATTTCTCTGCCCTCCACTCTTGCTTTTCTCCTTCCTACCTTTTGCTTCTGCCCCCTTTTTACTTCCCTCTGCCTCCCTGCATAAGCTCCCATCCCCCTGCCATATTAGTTTAACCCTTCCCCAACAGCACTAGCAAACACTCCCCCTAGGACATAGGTTCCGGTCCTGCCCAGGTGCAGACCGTCCGGTTTGTACTGGTCCCACCTCCCCCAGGACCAGTTCCAATGCCCCAGGAATTTGAATCCCTCCTCCTTGCACCATTCCTCAAGCCACGTATTCATTTGAACTATCCTGCAATTCCTACTCTGACTAGCACGTAGAACTGGTAGCAATCCTGAGATTACTACCTTTTGAGGTCCTACTTTTTAATTTAACTCCTAGCTCCCTAAATTCAGTTTGTTGGACCTCATCCCATTTTTTACCTATATCGTTGGTACCTATATGCAGCACGACAGCTGTCTGTTCCCCCTCCCCCTCCAGAATACGCTGCAGCCGCTCCGAGACATCCTTGACCCTTGCACCAGGGAGGCAACATACCATCCTGGAGACTCGTTTGCGGCCACAGAAACAACTATCTATTCCCCTTACAATAGAATCCCCTATCACTATAGCTCTCCCACTCTTTTTCTTGTCCTCCTCTGCAGCAGAGCTACCCATGGTGCCATGAACTTGGCTGCTGCTGCCTTCAGCTGATGAGTCATCTCCCCCAACAGTATCCAAAGTGGTGTAATTGCTTTGGAGGGAGATACCCGCAGGGGACCCCTGCACTACCTTCCTTCCACTGCCTGATGGTCACCCATTCCCTATCTGCCTGAGTAACCTTTAGCTGCGGTGTGACCAACTCACTAAACGTGCTATTCGCGACATCCTCAGCATCGGGGATGCTCCGGAGTGAGTCCATGCGCAGCTCCAGGGTTATGGGGAGCGGGCAGGGAAATGGAGTTGAGTCCACGATGAGATCAGCCATGATCTTATTAAATGGCGGAGCAGGCTTGAGGGACCGTATGGCCTACTTCTGCTCCTATTTCTTATGTTATATTCTCTACACTTCTCAGTGCCCTACCATTTAATATGTATTCCCTTGCCTTGTTAGCCCTCCCCAAATGCATTAGCTCATCTTGTCCATGAGACCCAACTCCTGCTCCCTTAATCCCATTCCAACTAAACTGCTGACCACCCAAATTTCTCTCTTTGACCCCATGCTAACTGACACTGTAAATGGTTCCCTCTCCTCGGGCACTGTTCTTTTCCTTTTCAAACCCACTGTCATCACTACCCTTTCTTAAAATCCCAACCTTGATCTCGTTATCCTTGCAAACTGCCGCCCCATCTCTTTCCTTTCCTCTTCAATGTTTTTGAATGTGTTATTTCATCCCAAATTTGTGCTCACCTTTCCTGAAACTCCCTGTTTGGATCTGCCTAATCATGTTTCTGTCTCTGCCATTATCATCTGTGATTGTGGTGCACTATTCCTTCTCATTCTTCTTAAAATCCCTCGGCCATTGACAGGGTTGACCACAGCCCAGCTCAATGGGATTGCCTTCGCTTGGTTCCATTCTTGCCTATCGGCTAATAGCCAGAGCATTTCCAGCAATGGCTTCTCTTCCTGCCCCACACTGTTGCCTCCAAAGTACCCCAATGATCTATTCATAACCCTCCTTCTCTTCCTCCTATATATGCTGCTCTTTTGTGACATCATTGAAGACATGGGTCCAGCTTCCACATGTACACTGCCAACACTCAGCTCTACCTCTCTGCTGCCTCCCTTAATCCCTCCACTGCCTCTGTGTTGATAGACGACTTGCCTGATAGCCAGTCATGGATGAGCTGCAATTTCTTTCAGACTGAAGCCACTATCTTTGGCTCCCACCACAAACTCTCCACTCTTGGCACGCTCCTCCCTAGTCGTTGTCTCAAGACTGTTTGCAATTTCAGCGATTTGACCCCAAGCTGAGCTTCCAACTCTATTTCTTCTCCATCACAAAGAGCCCTGCTTCCACCTCTAATATTGCCTGCCTCAGCCCATCTGCTGCTGAAACCCTCATCCATGATTTGTTACCTCCAGACTCATCCATTGCAATGCTCTCCTGGCTGGCTTTCCTATACGCCATCCGTGTAAACATCAGCTCATCCAAAACTCTGTTACCCATATCCTCAACTACACTGGGGGATCAGAAGCAAACTCCATTAATTTAAAATTATAATCCTCGTGTTTAAATCTCTTCATGGCCTCGTCCCTTTATATCCCTGTAACTTCCTTCAGCCCCTGTCTGAACTCTTTATCCCTTTAAATGGTCTCTTGTACCCTCCCCTTTCGCTTTGGCTAAGCATTGGTGGCCATGCCTTCACCCATCTAAGCTCCACGCTCTGGAATTCCCTCCCATTAGGATTTTTGTTAAACTTTAAAGGCGCTATATAAATGCAAGTTTCTGTTATAAGCGAATGTACCTTCATGAAAGGAGGTGAAGAGGAAGGTGGGGAAAAAAAAAATCAATGAACTCATTCCTTAGATGTAAGGTTAGCTTGAGCCATTTTGAGATTTTTTTTTAAACCGCGTGTTCTTTTGGTTTTTCTGTACAAGACCTTCACTAAATACTACTTTGCCTCCACCTCATTGATTTATTTGATCACTTCACAGCCCTGTTCTTTTTTTGTTAAAAATGGTGACCAGAACACACTGCGTTCGTTACACATCCTGTATTGAGAGTAAAAATATATTCTTCCGATCTTTAGTCTTCCTTGAACTTGTTAACTTTGCAATCATGCCCTTTAGTTTTGCGATCCGAGTTTATTACATCTATCTTATCGCTATCTCATTATGTTAAAGACCTTGAATATCTTCCGTGAAAAGCAATGTGGCTCTATTAGTACCTCTTCATAATACTTGTAACCCCAAGTCCAAGGATCAACTCTGTTAAGGACCTAAGTTTAGTTTCTATTTCGATTTTTTTTTGAGTTATAGTCTCCACCGCCCCTCCCCCATAACCCTTTACGTTATCTTTATCCATGGCTTGCAAATCACTGTTTACGTGTCTATTTAAAAAAAAACTTTCTTCTGAGTTACAGCCTTACATTTTGTGCATACAGCATGTTTTCTCGATCTTGATTTTCTGCATCTAAACAATAATCTTTTTATGCAATTCTATATTAGCCTTAAGTCTAATTTCTAAAACTATTATCAGCAGTTTTTGTACTTGTTTAATGACCTCCTGAGGGAGTCACGAAAACAGACGAACCTGTTTTGGCTAATGTGGACAAAAGACATATAAGAAGTTCTTTGTCTTTCAGGACAATTGAGCCAGACCCCAGGAGTTTGCTGTTTACCGAGTCAACATACCTCGCTTCCTGTTTTCTTCCCAGCTAACTGATTGAAGTAAAGTCGTTTCTCAATGTGATGTAGATTAGATCATGGGATCCAGTCATTTTTATGTCTGCATTAAACAAGAATTCTTGTACAGAAATTTTCCGCATCCGCTAATGGCTCCCCAAGGAAGTAGCATGGTGGTGGAATATGACCTTGTTACCATCGAAGTAACTTTAGAAGCTGGGTTAATAAATATTGATGTTTATACCCTATACCCACATGAGTTGACCGATGGTGTGGAAGGGTGCTGCTCAGTGCCGAGCTTATGGCTCGCATCCCACTGTAGGCAACTAGGCCTGGTCTCCAGTCGTCTTGGACCCCCGTGCCTCTAGAACAAGACCGTGCTCTGCTAAGCCCGTGTGGTAGCCAGTGTGCAACGGTCACCCCACGTTTAAAGAACTCACGCACAGGCATCTTCCACCCTTAAGGCTTCCTCGATTTCAAGGGGCTGCCTATGATGATGATGGTTACTTTAGACCAGGTGCTCTTGAATTCTCCACGAATGTACAGGAACTTGTCCAGGTAAAAACTTGATGCATGACGCAGTCTGCACATTGGCGCTTCTAATATAGGAAGAGTCTGGTGTCCAGCATCACATGGTCACCGAGGTGACGTTCTATATTCTTTTTAACGTTGGGATTCATGCGAGCATGTTGGGTACAACAACATAAGCTTCTTAAGGTTTAGTGAACTTTGAGTAGGATCTTTGCATTTGGTCAGATAGGAGGTATGTGTATACCTCCCACTGATATGTGTAGAGAAGGCAACATTTGGACTTCCAGAAAGCAGTTGACAAGGTGACACATAAAAGGTTACTGCACAAGCTAAAAGTTCACGGGGTTGGGGGTAATATATTAGCATGGATAGAGGATTGGCTAACTAACAGAACATAAGAACATAAGAATTAGGAACAGGTGTAGGCCATCTAGTCCCTCGAGCCTGATCCGCCATTCAATAAGATCATGGCTGATCTGGCCGTGGACTCAGCTCCACTTACCCGCTCGCTCCCCGTAACCCTTAATTCCCTTATTGGTTAAAAAATCTATCTATCTGTGACTTGAATACATTCAATGAGCTAGCCTCAACTGCTTCCTTGGGCAGAGAATTCCACAGATTCACAGCCCTCTGGGAGAAGAAATTCCTTCTCAACTCGGTTTTAAATTGGCTTCCCCCGTATTTTGAGTCTGTGCCCCCTAGTTCTAGTCTCCCCTACCAGTGGAAACAACCTCTCTGCCTCTATCTTGTCTATCCCTTTCATGATTTTAAATGTTTCTATAAGACCACCCCTCATCCTTCTGAACTCCCAACGAGTAAAGACCCAGTCTACTCAATCTATCATCATAAGGTAACCCCCTCATCTCTGGAATCAGCCTCGTGAATCGTCTCTGTACCCCCTCCAAAGCCAGTATATTCTTCCTTAAGTAAGGTGACCAAAACTGCACGCAGTACTCCAGGTGCGGCCTTACCAATACCCTATACATTTGCAGCAGGACCTCCCTGCTTTTGTACTCCATCCCTCTCACAATGTATTCCATTTGCCTTCCTGATTACCTGCTGCACCTGCAAACTAACTTTTGCACAAGGACCCCCAGGTCCCTCTGCACCTCAGCATGTTGTAATTTCTCCCCATTCAAATAATATTCCCTTTTACTGTTTTTTTTTTTCCCAAGGTCGGGATAAATGGTTCATTCTCTGGTTGGCAATCAGTAACTAGTGGGATGCCGCAGGAATCAGTGCTGGGACCCCAACTATTTACAATCTATATTAATGACTTGGAAGAAGGGACTGAGTGTATAGTAGCCAAGTTTGCTGACGATACAAAGATGGGAGGAAAAGCAATGTGTGAGGAGGACACAAAACATCTGCAAAAGGACATAGACAGGCTACGTGAGTGGGCAAAAATTTGTCAGATGGATTATAATGTTGGAAAGTGTGAGGTCATGCACTTTGGCAGAAATAATCAAAGAGCAAGTTATTATTTAAATGGAGAAAAATTGCAAAGTGCTGCAGCACAGCAGGACCTGGGGGTACTTATGCATGAAACACAAAAGGTTAGTATGCAGGTACAGCAAGTGATCAGGAAGGCCAATGGAATCTTGGCCTTTATTGCAAAGGGGATGGAGTATAAAAGCAGGGAAGTCTTGCTACAGTTATGCAGTGTATTGAGGCCACACCTGGAATACTGCGTGCAGTTTTGGTTTCCATATTTACGAAAAGATATACTTGCTTTGGGGGCAGTTCAGAGAAGGTTCACTAGATTGATTCTGGGGATGAGGGGGTTGACTTTATGAGGAAAGGTTGAGGAGGTTGGGCATCTACTCATTGGAATTCAGAAGAATGAGAGGTGATCTTATCAAAACGTATAAGATTATGAGGGGCTTGACAAGGTGGATGCAGAGAGGATGTTTCCATTGATGGGGGAGACTAGAACTAGGGGGCATAATCTTCGAATAAGGGGCCGCCCATTTAAAACTGAGATGAGGAGGAATTTCTTCTAGGGGTTGTAAATCTGTGGAATTCTCTGCCTCAGAGAACTGTGGAAGCCGGGACATTGAATAAATTTGAGACAGAGATAGAAAGCTTCTTAACCGATAAGGGATTAGGGGATTATGGGGAGCAGGCAGGGAAGTGGACCTGAGGCCATGATCGGATCAGTCATAATGGTATTAAATGGTGGAACAGACTTGAGGGGCCGAATGGCCTACGCCTGCTCCTAGTTCTTATGTTCTTATGAAGGGTGTGAGGGCTGATGGTAAGAAATCTTTGATGTACATCAGTTAAGCTAAGCTCCAGCATTAAAACAAAACCGCTTTCTCTTATAATTGACAACGCTTTTAGTTTTAATTACTGTGCTAATTACTTATTGATGCTGTTGTGCAAAGTAGTTGATACTATCTGATGAGGCTTTCTAACCAATAAGAGGATTACGTTTGTTGATTTCAATGTGTACTTTTTTGTGCTTTATAAATTTGCACATTAAAAGAATGTTATTTTGTTTTGAGTAACAAAACGTGAGTCTTTTAGAAACGGGTTGAAATTTGGTATTTATTCAAACATTGAGGCCTGTTTTACAACTTTAGTCAGTATACTTTAAAGCAAACTAACCTCCTGATTTAGCTGTCAATTGCAGTGTAGATTAGTGTTTAATGAATTCCAAATTTATAGCCTCAGTTTTCATTTGGGGATGATGGAGCCCACTGGTGTTTTATAGGATATTTTATGTATTCACCGCATCAACAGAGTACTGAAGTGAATGGAATCCTTAAGAACTCCAGACAGATGATTTGTTTCATGTACGGTGTGCTTGCCGTTTCATTTTGTTTTTAAATTATTTTTCTGGAGGAGAGGGAATGCTATATGCCCAAAGGCACAGAAATTGGTTGCAATAATTTATCTTGTGATGCAGAAGACTACTACTATCTTGTGTGATCATAACAAGACTGAAAAGGCAGTTGTTTGTGTCTTTAAAAAAAAACCTGTGTCTGTGAACTATGTGTGGGGTTGGGGGGTGGGGGGGTGGGGGGAAGAAGGAGAAGAATGTAATTGAACAGAATACTAAAATAAGATTGCCATTTGACCATTTTGTCTAGTGGTTCCAATGTTGAACTCTTATTTTCCCTCAGCTCCAACTGCCCTATCCTACACATTCTTATACATCCTCGTTGTGTTGAAATCGAGACTCGTCATACCGTCTCCAACACAACATCATTCTTTACTATGCTCTCGAGCTACGTAACTCCTTCCTTAGTCACCTCTCTTCCTGCAAATTATACAGGCCTATGAAACTGGAGCCTATTCTCCCTGCTGTTTTCAACATTAATGGCATCCTGCACGATATGGATTTTTGCTCCTACACCTATGTTTCTCAGTTGGGGAAAGGGGAAAGGAAAGTTTTGCATCTACTGTTTCAGCCACTGATTTTGTTATTTTTATTTACATAGTTACGTAGAATTACATAGACTCTACAGCACAGAAACAGGCCATTCGACCCAACTTGTCTATGCCGGCGTTTATGCTCCACACGTGCCTCCTCCCACCACACTTCATCTCACCCTATCAGCATAACCTTCTATTCCTTTCTTCCTCATGTACCTATCAAGCTTCCCCTTGAGTCCATCCATGCCAAAGAAATATGCATACTCTTGATCAGCATGGTCCAGTATATCGGTACTGTCATAAAACATGTTGTGAAATTGTAGCACACCACTTTGCACCTGTGCTTCTTCACCCATCTAAGGCATGTTTTCAGTAGGAGGCTCAAAGTGGGACCCGTGGCTCTAAATCTATATGGGGAAGAAATGCAATGAGCCGTTTCTGTGCACCTTGCAGAGACTGGCTTGTGCAGCATCAGCAGAAACATCAGGAGAAGGTCGATTGCTGACCTCCTTGGCTGGAGAATGGGACGAGAGGTCACGAAGAAGCAAGCCAAATTAAAATCAACAACAACTTGTATTTATATAGCACCTTAAACATCCCAAAATGCTTCACAAAAGCATAATCAGACAAAAATTGACACCAAGTCAAGGAAGGAGATATTAGGAGGGATGACTAAAAGCTTGGTGAAAGTTGTGGCTTTTCAAGGAGTCTTGAAGGAGGTGGAAAAACAGAGAGGCGACAGGAGTTCGAGAGGGCTGAAGGCACGAGGTTTTACGATGCGAAGCAGTTTGCCTTGTATTGCATTCTTCCCGTTTCTTTTTATTTTTATGTTTTTGTTTGATTTTCCTTCTTTAAATTTTCCGTACTTTTCCTTGCTTTCTTTTTGAGTCAGCCATCTTTAAATTATTATTTTTTAAATTTTCTTTTCTGTCCTTTTCTTTGATATTTAATGTTTTTTTCTTTATAATTATGTTGTTCTCGTCTCATTAAAGCTGGTGCCCTGAGGGGAATTTCTCAAGAGGATTACCTGGCTGCTGTTGAATATCACTGCTGGATTTCAATGGGTAGAAAAATTGAAAATGTGTGTTAAAAGTTAGCCATGCAGTAAAAATGGGGAGCAGTATGGAAAAAGAGAGAGTTTAGCATTTCCTCAAGTGTGCTGCTTTATATAAGATGCTGTATCGGGTGTTTTCTCCTGGGTAAAAAGATAAACTGCTTTGAGAAGTCTACACTAATAGCAGTTGAGAGCTGACACATTCATGAAAAAGGACCAGTGTACATGAATGTAGTGCAGCTGTACAGCAGGAATTTGCAATCGGTGCATCTGCTATGTTTCAGGACCAAGAAGTGCCATTTTTATCGTTATTGGATCCTTTTTAAACAGCTTCTCATGAGGGAGAGCCTCCATTCTCATTATACTATGCTTGCCAGATCCATTTGTGTAGTTATTTGTTTGTGTATAGGTTGTCGAGTTATATTTGTTGCACCATGTTGACGGGGATGGTTGAAAGCCAGAGCTTTGCCATCCAATAGTGGATAATCAAGGGGCTATAGGGAGGGAGGTACTTAAAACAATCGCTATCACTAAAGAAGAAGTAATCGCTAAAATAATGGGTCTAAAGGTGGACAAGTCCCCTGGACTTGATGGCTTGCATCATCGGGTCTTAAAAGAAGTGGTTGCAGAGATAGTGAATGCATGGGTTTTAATCAACCAAAATTCCCTTGATTCTGGAGAGGTCCCAGCAGATTGGAAAACTGCAAATGTAACACCCCTATTTAAAAAAGGAGGCAGACAGAAAGGAGTTAGCCTAATATCTGTCGTTGGGAAAATGCTGTAGTCCATTATTAAAGAAGCAGTAGCAGGACATTTGGAAAAGCATAATTTAGTCAAGCAGAGTCAGCATGGTTTTATGAAAGTGAAATCATGTTTGACAAATCTGCTGGACTTTTTTGAGGCTGTAACAGGTGGATAAGGGGGAACCAGTGGATGTGGTGTATTTGGATTTCCAGAAGGCATTCGATAAGGTGCCACAAAAGGTTACTGCATAAGATAAAAGTTCACGGGGTTGGGAGTAATATATTAATCTGGATAGAGGATTGGCTAACTAACAGAAAATAGAAAGTCGGGATAAATGGGTCATTTTCTGGTTAGCAAACAGTAACTAGTGGGGAGCCACAGGGATCGGTGCTGGGGCCTCAACTATTTACAATCTATATTACTGACTTGGATGAAGGGACCGAGTGCAATGCAGCCAAATTTGCTGATGATACAAAGATGGGTGGGAAAGGAAACTGTGAGGACACAAAAAATCTACAAAGGGATATAGACAGGCTAAGTGAGTGGGCAAAAATTTGGCTGGCAGAGTATAATGTGGGAAAGTGTGAGGTTATCCACTTTGGAAGAAAAATTAAAAAGGCAAATTATTATTTAAATGGAGAAAAATTACAAAATGCTGCCGTACAGAGGGACCTGGGGGTCCTTGTGCATGAAACAAAAAAAAGTTAGTATGTAGGTACAGCAAGTAATCAGGAAGGCAAATGGAATGTTGCCCTTTATTACAAGGGAGATGGAGTATAAAAGCAGAGAAGTCCTGCTACAACTGTACAGGGTATTGGTGAGGCCACACCTAAAGTACTGCGTACAGTTTTGGTCTCCTTATTTAAGGAGAGATATACTTGTATTGGAGGCAGTTCAGAGAAGGTTCATGAGGTTGATTCCGGAGATGAAGGGTTTGACTTATGAAGAAAGGTTGAGTAAGTTGGGCCTATACTCATTGGAGTTTAGAAGAATGAGAGGTGATCTTATTGAAACATAAGATAATGAGGGGGCTTGACAAGATAGATGCAGAGAGGATGTTTCCACTCATCGGGGAATATAGAACTAGGAGACATAGTTTCAGAATAAGGGGTCGCCCGATTAAAATTGAGATGAGGAGGAATTTCTTCTCCGAGGGTTGTAAATCTGTGGAATTGTCTGCCCCAGAGAGCTGTGGAGGCGGGGTCATTGAATATATTTAAGGCAGAGAGAGACAGACTTTTGAGCGATAAGGGTGTAAAAAGGGTTATGGGGAGCGGGCAGAGAAGTGGAGCTGAGTGCATGATCAAATCAACCATGATCTTATTGAATGGCGGAGCAGGCTCGAGAGGCCGTACGATCTACTCCTGCTCCTATTATGTTCTTATGTACTCCGGTGCAAGCGTCAATGCCTGTAATATAACTGGAGACCAGCCTATTTCAGAATGGCAGGCAGTGACTAGTGGGGTACCGCAAGGTTCTGTGCTGGGGCCCCAGCTGTTTACACTGTACATTAATGATTTAGACGAGGGGATTAAATGTAGTATCTCCAAATTTGCGGATGACACTAAGTTGGGTGGCAGTGTGAGCTGCGAGGGGGATGCTATGAGGCTGCAGAGCGACTTGGATAGGTTAGGTGAGTGGGCAAATGCATGGCAGATGAAGTATAATGTGGATAAATGTGAGGTTATCCACTTTGGTGGTAAAAACAGAGAGACAGACTATTATCTGAATGGTGACAGATTAGGAAAAGGGGAGGTGCAAAGAGACCTGGGTGTCATGGTACATCAGTCATTGAAGGTTGACATGCAGGTACAGCAGGCGGTTAAGAAAGCAAATGGCATGTTGGCCTTCATAGCGAGGGGATTTGAGTACAGGGGCAGGGAGGTGTTGCTACAATTGTACAGGGCCTTGGTGAGGCCACACCTGGAGTATTGTGTACAGTTTTGGTCTCCTAACCTGAGGAAGGACATTCTTGCTATTGAGGGAGTGCAGCGAAGGTTCACCAGACTGATTCCCGGGATGGCGGGACTGACCTATCAAGAAAGACTGGATCAACTGGGCTTGTATTCACTGGAGTTCAGAGGAATGAGAGGGGACCTCATAGAAACGTTTAAAATTCTGATGGGTTTAGACAGGTTAGATGCAGGAAGAATGTTCCCAATGTTGGGGAAGTCCAGAACCAGGGGACACAGTCTAAGGATAAGGGGGAAGCCATTTAGGACCGAGATGAGGAGGAATTTCTTCACACAGAGAGTGGTGAACCTGTGGAATTCTCTACCACAGAAAGTTGTTGAGGCCAATTCACTAAATATATTCAAAAAGGAGTTAGATGAAGTCATAGAAACATAGAAACATAGAAAATAGGTGCAGGAGTAGGCCATTCGGCCCTTCTAGCCTGCACCGCCATTCAATGAGTTCATGGCTGAACATTCAACTTCAGTACCCCATTCCTGCTTTCTCGCCATACCCCTTGATCCCCCTAGTAGTAAGGACCTCATCTAACTCCTTTTTGAATATATTTAGTGAATTGGCCTCAACAACTTTCTGTGGTAGAGAATTCCACAGGTTCACCACTCTCTGGGTGAAGAAGTTCCTCCGCATCTCGGTCCTAAATGGCTTACCCCTTATCCTTAGACTGTGACCTCTGGTTCTGGACTTCCCCAACATTGGGAACATTCTTCCTGCATCTAACCTGTCTAACCCTGTCAGAATTTTAAATGTTTCTATGAGGTCCCCTCTCATTCTTCTGAACTCCAGTGAATACAAGCCCAGTTGATCCAATCTTTCTTGATAGGTCAGTCCCGCCATCCCGGGAATCAGTCTGGTGAACCTTCGCTGCACTCCCTCAATAGCAAGAATATCCTTCCTCAGGTTAGGAGACCAAAACTGTACACAATACTCCAGGTGTGGCCTCACCAATGCCCTGTACAACTGTAGCAACACCTCCCTGCCCCTGTACTCAAATCCCCTTGCTATGAAGGCCAACATGCCATTTGCTTTTTTAACCGCCTGCTGCACCTGCATGCCAACCTTCAATGACTGATGTACCATGACACCCAGGTCTCTTTGCACCTCCCCTTTTCCTAATCTGTCACCATTCAGATAATAGTCTGTCTCTCTGTTTTTACCACCAAAGTGGATAACCTCACATTTATCCACATTATACTTCATCTGCCATGCATTTGCCCACTCACCTAACCTATCCAAGTCGCTCTGCAGCCTCACAGCATCCTCCTCGCAGCTCACACTGCCACCCAACTTAGTGTCATCCGCAAATTTGGAGATACTACATTTAATCCCCTCATCTAAATCATTAATGTACAGTGTAAACAGCTGGGGCCCCAGCACAGAACCTTGCGGTACCCCACTAGTCACTGCCTGCCATTCTGAAAAGTACCCATTTACTCCTACTCTTTGCTTCCTGTCTGACAACCAGTTCTCAATCCATGTCAGTACACTACCCCCAATCCCATGTGCTCTAACTTTGCACATCAATCTCTTGTGTGGGACCTTGTCGAACGCCTTCTGAAAGTCCAAATATACCACATCAACTGGTTCTCCCTTATCCACTCTACTGGAAACATCCTCAAAAAATTCCAGAAGATTTGTCAAGCATGATTTCCCTTTCACAAATCCATGCTGACTTGGACCTATCATGTCACCTCTTTCCAAATGCACTGCTATGACATCCTTAATAATTGATTCCATCATTTTACCCACTACCGATGTCAGGCTGACCGGTCTATAATTCCCTGTTTTCTCTCCCTCCTTTTTTAAAAAGTGGGGTTACATTGGCTACCCTCCACTCCATAGGAACTGATCCAGAGTCAATGGAATGTTGGAAAATGACTGTCAACGCATCCACTATTTCCAAGGCCACCTCCTTAAGTACTCTGGGATGCAGTCCATCAGGCCCTGGGGATTTATCGGCCTTCAATCCCATCAATTTCCCCAACACAATTTCCCGGTTAATAAGGATTTCCCTCAGTTCCTCCTCCTTACTAGACCCCCCGACCCCTTTTATAACCGGAAGGTTGTTTGTGTCCTCCTTCGTGAATACCGAACCAAAGTACTTGTTCAATTGGTCCGCCATTTCTTTGTTCCCCGTTATGACTTCCCCTGATTCTGACTGCAGGGGACCTACGTTTGTCTTTACTAACCTTTTTCTCTTTACATATCTATAGAAAGTTTTGCAATCCGTCTTAATGTTCCCTGCAAGCTTCTTCTCATACTCCATTTTCCCTGCCCTAATCAAACCCTTTGTCCTCCTCTGCTGAGTTCTAAATTTCTCCCAGTCCCCAGGTTCGCTGCTATTTCTGGCCAATTTGTATGCCACTTCCTTGGCTTTAATACTATCCCTGATTTCCCTTGATAGCCACGGTTGAGCCACCTTCCCTTTTTTATTTCTATGCCAGACAGGAATGTACAATTGTTGTAGTTCATCCATGCGGTCTCTAAATGTCTGCCATTGCCCATCCACAGTCAACCCCTTAAGTATCATTCGCCAATCCATCCGAGCCAATTCACGCCTCATACCTTCAAAGTTAGCCTTCTTTAAGTTCTGGACCATGGTCTCTGAATTAACTGTTTCATTCTCCATCCCAATGCAGAATTCCACCATATTATGGTCACTCTTCCCCAAGGGGCCTCGCACAACGAGATTGCTAATTAATCCTCTCTCATTACATAACACCCAGTCTAAGATGGCCTCCCCCCTAGTTGGTTCCTCGACATATTGGTCTAAAAAAACCATCCCTTATGCACTCCAGAAAATCCTCCTCCACCGTATTGCTTCCAGTTTGGTTAGCCCAATCTATGTGCATATTAAAGTCACCCATTATAACTGCTGCACCTTTATTGCACGCACCCCTAATTTCCTGTTTGATGCCCTCCCCAACATCACTACTACTGTTTGGAGGTCTGTACACAACTCCCACTAACGTTTTTTGCCCTTTGGTGTTCTGCAGCTCTACCCATATAGATTCCACATCATCCAAGCTAATGTCCTTCCTAACTATTGCCTTAATCTCCTCCTTAACCAGCAATGCTACCCCACCTCCTTTTCCTTTTATTCTATCCGTCCTTACTACTAGGGGAATCGAGGGGTATGGTGAGAAAGCAGGAATGGGGTACTGAAGTTGCATGTTCAGCCATGAACTCATTGAATGGCGGTGCAGGCTAGAAGGGCCGAATGGCCTACTCCTGCACCTATTTTCTATGTTTCTATGTTTCTATATGGAACAACAAACCGCTAAATTGAAATGCTGCAGATCTCATCAAATCAACAATGGTAACTTCAATGATCTAGTGCCTTGATAGAAAGATGTCTCGAGGTGCTTCACCGAAATGTGATGAAAAACAAATGGACCCTGACTCAAAGAAGGGACATAGGAAGAGGAATATGCCATTCAGCCCCACGAGTTGTGTTCTGGCATTCTATTGGATCATGGCTGATATTAGGACAAGTGACCAAAAGCTTGGCCAAAGAGTTTAAGGAGGGTCTTCAAAAAGGAGAGGGTGGTGGAAAATAAAGCCAAATGAAACCCCTCTTTTTCTGACTTTTTTTCCCACCAACCTCCTTTTTGAAGCCCCTCTTTCAACCCCACCTCTTTGTCCAAGCTTTTGGGTTGTGTTTGTGTTTATCGGGTTGGAGAAGGTTGGTTACAGAATTAGGTAGGGACAAAACTCTGCTGCAATGCTGGGTGATCCTGTGTGAGCTTGCGCCTCTGATCCCTACACTGCTGGCTTGCAGGTCTCCACTGTGTTGCTGAGGGAGAGCCAACCTAGACTTGCACTTACCTCTTGGTGATTTTGTAGTCACATTGGTGGAGGCCAAGCATGTTGGCTTGTCCATCATCTCCGCTGTGAACAATGTAAGGATAACCAGTTTTTAATTAAAAAAAAAAAAATCATTCTCTGGCTGTGCTTGCTGACGAGGCTGGCATTTATTGATCATCATTATTGCACCGAGAAGGTGGTGGGCGCCTCCTTGAAACGCTGTCGCAGCGGCTTGATACAACGGAGTGGTTTTCTAGGCCAGTTCAAGGTCAACAATGTTGGTATGGGTCTGGAGTTACATACAGGCCAGAGCTGGTAAGGACAACAGGTTTCCTTTCCAGTTAAAGACATGAGAGAAAATAATCTCCTTGTTAAGCAAAATACAGTTGGATTTTGCAATGATTGTGGGTGTGTGTTTATGTGGCAGGAGGGAAAGGGGTCTTATCTTTCACTTTTAGAAATGAAAAATTGAGTTTTAATGGAATTTTCAAAAACTTTTATTGTGTGTAAAAAAAAAAAGGAGTAATAGCTATAGATTGGTTAATGTTGGAAGGCCTCCTTGCTGGGCAGGTAGATTAGGATGTTACTTGTGATTTAACTGAGGTAAAATAACAGTCGCCATGGTTTCATAGCTATTGAGTATTTCAACAGATGCCTTGAGGTGCTTTTGTTTTGAGGAATTAGTCTCTTGGCTTAATGAATATACAAATTACTAACAAGCTAGCAAAATAACACACTTCCTGGTGCCCACCCAGTACTAGGTTTAAACAAACTGCGATAATCCAGATTTGTTTGCATTACTTAAAAAGAATGGTGGTCGGGGTCGAGGGCAGGCTTTGTCTCTGGTATTGACACTAGTACCTGCTTAAAGTAATGTGGAGCATGGAGTGCATAGTTGCAGATTGCACTCTAGCCAAGCAAAGTAGAACTCTGCCCCACATTGTATCGTGTTCGCTGGTGTCCAATGCTGGATGAATCGCCATTGTTGGCAGAGAGCCGACAGGAAAGACAGCTCTTTACTAACATTTCTAAAAAGATTCCGAGCATCAATTTTCCAAAGTTCACTGCGCTGGTTGTAATTATACTGCAACAGTGTGCATCACTTATCCGCATTCAATGCTGGTGACTGAGGGGTGATAAGTTCAACTGTCATGGGAAAGAATATCTTGCAGTCGGAGACCGTGTGATGACCCCTGATTGTTACACAATGAGGTGTGCAAGGAATAGAGAAGAGCAGGCAAGCTTAATATACTAGGAGTTTAGGAGGAACACATACATTCACTGGGGCAATGATCCTGGCAGTATCGAAATAGATGGGCAATAATGTCTGTGATGGAGAGAGAGAAATGTCTCGGTGTGAGTGAAGGATTGCCTATTAGATGATGAGTTGTTTCTCTTATCCAAACCCAGAGGTGCTGGAAGAGCATCTTTAGATATGGGTGCAGTAATGAAGTTTTGAATGGACTTTGGTTTTATAGAGTGTTGTGTTGGAGTCCAATAATTGTTTGGACCAAAAGAGGAAACTGAACTTCTTGGGGACAGCTTTAATACTGAAGGAGATGTGGGTGTTCTGTTTGAGGAAAGATGATTTAGTGAGGCCGAAGAGGCTGGGGTGGGGATGGTGTTTGTTGGTTGGACTTAAAAGTGACATGAAGGCATATATGTCTTGGAATTAAAATGGATGAGATTATCATTTCTCCAACAGAGAACATAGATATAAAAGGAGAGTAATTCAGCCAATAGATTACAAGAAGAATGAACAATGTGTGCATCAACTATACGATTTGAAGGACGTTAATGTAGGTGGAGTGCGGTAATCAGCGAGATTGGATAGGATTGAATTATTCGTACAGAAACCATGGATCCAGAAAAGGAACCGTGCCTTGGTGAGCCTGTGAGTTAATGAAAGAATCACGTGTATGTTGGTGGCACCCATATTCACCTGACCACCACCTGTAGCTATATGCATGCTGTCAGACTGCCTTTATGAAGTCATGGAAGAGCCAGAATTTTGTATGTCAATTCTGCCAAAATCCGATGACCCTTGCCATGAACTTCATTTCTCCTGAACCAGATTCCATGCAACCTCAGCTTTCTGCTTACCAGTATTCCACTTCCATGTCTGCAACATTACTCTGGTCTGCCCTTATCTTGGCCCCACTGCTGCCAAATCCCTTATCCATGCCTTTATCACTTAGAAACTTGACTTGTCCAATAACCTCTTTGATGGCATCCTTCTTTGTAAACTCCAGTCATCAGGAACTTCACTGCCTGCTTCCCATCTTCCTTATCCTCACTAATTTTATATAGGCTCCCCACCCCCATCAAAACAAATTTAAAATCCTCATCTATAAATCTTTCCACTGCCAAACCCCACCCTGACTCTGCAATCTTGTCCAGTTTTGGACCCACTTCTGTGTTCAGTCTTCTGATTCTGACCTCATCCGCCTTTGATGACAAAGCTGTTGGCCCTGCTTTTTGGAACACTCCTCCCAAGTCTCTCTGATCCTCACATCTCCCTAACTGTTAACAGCCTTCTCAAAGCCTTTCTCTTCAAGCAAGCTTTCATTCACCTCTCAAGTACCTCTCAAGTTCCCACAAAGGCTCATCCACATTCTATTTCTTCGCAAACTGCCATGGAATGGTTTTGTATGGTGAAAGCGATGTATAAATGGTGGTGGTTGTGTCAGAGGATGAACCATTAGCTATAGCACAGAGAGAACAATTTGAGAGGAAATTGGCAAACCATGACCATCATTTTGGCAGGCAATACAGTGATGATATTATTTAGAAATTCATGGTAGCAGGCCCTCCTTTAAAAGCTTTGTACATGTCCAATCCGATGCCTCATGAATTGCCAAAGCGTTCGAGAGCAGAATTTCCAGCAATGTGCAAAATAGGCAAAGTGATCGCCAGTGAAGTTGCCATGTTGGAAGCCATGACTGTCTTGCATTAAGCCAGAACTATTGAGATGTTAAATAATGACCAATCTGAACTCCAGGATTCAATGATGTTGCATTCGAAAATGACAGCAGGTTTTCACAATTCCTGAAAATATATTAATAGAAGTATTCCAGTTTTATTAGTTTGACTTGAATTAAGATTTTCCTTTAGTGACCACGTGTGTGTGTGTGTGTGTGTGTGTTTCCTTTTTTAAGTTGATGAAAAAATAGAACTTTTATTGTGTATTAATTATAAATTAAAAAAATAAAATTTGTCTGGAAGACTAAATTCAGAGCTTTAGAAGGGTTGGGCTTGTAACAGACACATTGTCTCTGTAATTTACAGTTTTGAAAGGCTTAAATATTCGAACACTTGTATTTAAAAAAAAGAATTACACAAATGTGTTATGCTTGGACTGTGGTATTGTTTAATTCTGTGATGTATGTTTGTCACTTTACAAACCGCCTCTATTGTCAGTTTTGTCTCTTGGGTGTGAGTGACTTAATTAACAGCTAGACTTATTGGGGCCGAAATTCAGAGTCTCAAAGAGACCCGTTAGTGCCCGTTTGCGGCGGCCATTCCTAAAAATCAAATGGCCGGCGCTTTGGGGTCAGCAGGCCGACCTGACCTAAATTCAGGTCGGGGATTTTTCGGCGTGGGCTCCATACCACCCAAGTGGTATCACCGCCAATAAAATCAAAAGAAAACCATAAAAAAAATACTTGCCATCAATTTTCACCTCACTCCGTTGTTCCCCCGCTGCGCGGTGCCCCTGGAAGGTTTCCCTGTCTGTGCACCCTCTGCAGAGTGAATGCGGCCTGGCAGCGCGGCCGTCCTTAAAGGAGACGGCCCACTGCCTCGGCTGCAATGGAAGAATTTTTGCCGGACGACTTGCCGATCAACCGGCAAATACTGACCCCGGGTTCAGCAGGGCTGCCAACGGGCAGCCTGGCACCCCCTCTTGGGTGCCTTGGTGACGCACACACGCTGTGATTGACAGCGGCGAGCAGTCAGCCTGGCTTTGAGTTTAAATCCCCGCCCCCCATTATGATCCATTTCCTGCAGGACTTTGAAAAAAATTAAAAGTCCTGAAAATGGATCTACTCACCACACCGAGAGTTCCCACAGTGAGTACCAGCTTTCTGGCGCACCTGAATTTCGGCCCCATTACATTTTCTTCCATAATTTTTTTGTTGCCGGTTTTACCTTTTGAATATATTTATTTCAGGGTTTTGATTCTAAAATAATTCTAAAATAACCTATAGTCTCTCACTTGAACTTCAGTTTATTTTCGTAGTGCCAATTTTAATTGTTACAAAAGATGCAATAATTTAGTCAATTACTATTTGACTCTTCATTGTTTAGTTGCTGAAGACACCCAATGTATACTTTACCTTTTCGCCTTTACTTGAAACAAGAAAGCCTCTAAGAAAGCATCTTTAATCCAATTCTATTGTGAACTACTTTTAGCTGGGAGACTAAAATAACAGCTGTTTGCTTGTGAATATCAGCTGCAGCTTGGAACTAAAAGCGGATTGGCATTCTATTTTTTTTGGAGGGAAAAAAAAACCCCGAGATGAGTTTCTATGAGTTAACAAATGATATTACATTCTGTGATGAGGGGCTGAGCTGAGTTTAATGAATGCAGTCTTGTCAGTCAGTGTTGCAGGGTATCACAATGCATTCTAGTCAGGAACTTCTGCGGCAGTATGAAGTGTGAATCTTTTAATAAGCATGGGCCGTTGGAAAGAATAGCCTGTGGGAATATATTGTAGCTTTGTTTTATTACTTATTTGTTCTGTTTTGTTACTGAGTAAACCAGCGGAGAATCTGCATAGATGGATTATGTTGGTCTGTACAAACAAACGGCTGTCTGGTGTCCCCAAGGTTGTGGAAGGAATAATACACAGAACGAGGCTTTTCTGTTGTGCGTTCTTAAAAAGAATTATAATGCTTTGAGAAGGACGGCACACACATTACTTTTCTGAGTGGACTGCACTGCCTTTACATGATTGACATGCACAGCAAATAGTGGGCCCAGGTCTGAAGATGTGTTCTGTTTTTAAATTAAATTGAAAGGTCCTTTTTGAAGGCAGCATGATGTCAACAATTGATGAAGATGACTGGGTAATTTTTATTTTGTTTCTCACTTCATACCAGATCATCAATAATGTGGAACCAAAGGCAAATTACTGTTTGAGGAAAATGTCTGCAACGATGACAGTGATAATTGCCATTTGCTTTTCAGGAGCTGTTAGATTACAAACATTTTCTGAGGTGATTATTTGATCCGAACCATTTTATTTATATCTGCATATAATGGTTTTGGGAGCTCCTTTTAATGGCTGTTATGACCCATTTAATGTATCATTCTTCATTCTAACAACTCTTTAAAAATAACAGATAGTATTGATATGAAACTGCAACAGAAGAGTTAAGTAAAGATTTTAAAAAGTAAGAGAATGTCAGTATTTATGAATATCCTGCTTATAGAATATTTTTGCAAAACAATTGTCACCCTCCATTTTCAAAAATGATCTTGCATAATTCACTGGTGTAACCGCCAGCAGACAACTTTTTTTTTGCACTTTTGATTTATTTGATAACTTGTTTGGCTGATTTGAAAGTTATTAAGTTAGTACTGCTGGAGTATCAGTCAGACAGTTAATGTTGGAGCCCCAGCTCAGACCGCCATCTATACCTTTGTCGAAACACCGTCTCGGGGAGTGTGCAGGGGAGAGGGAGTGAGGGGAATGCTAAAGTCAGCAAATCTGCTTGACCTGTAAAATTGATCAGCTGTCGGTCGTGTAATATTCCTGCCTTTTTACCTTGGCTGCAGAACGAGTTCTAAAAGTGAAAATCATCATTACTTTCTTTATTGGTCCGTCTTCCATCGCATTGCTGATGGGAAGTCGAAGGAACTGAACTACAAAAGCAACAACTTGTATTTATATAGCACCTTTATTGTAGTGAAACGTCCCAAGGCGCTTCATAGGAGTATTATGTGATTAAAAATTTGACACCGAGCCGCATAAGTAGAAATTAGCGCAGGTGACCAAAAGTTTGGTCAAAGATATAGGTTTTAAGGAGCAGCTTGGAGGAGGAAAGAGAGGTGGAGAGGTTTAGACAGGGAGTTCCAGAGCTTAAGGCCGAGGCAACAGAAGGCACAGCCACCAATGGTTGAGCGATTATAATCAGGGATGCTCAAGAGGGCAGAATTAGAGGAGCGCAGACATCTCTGGGGAGGGAGATTACAGAGATAGGGATGTGTATTTGAAAATAAGAATGAGAATTTTGATATCAAAGCGTTGCTCAACCAGAAGACATAAAAGTTAAATAAAAGCAGTGGTGATTTGATGGTAATGGGATTGGCCAGAAAATATAATTGGTAGCAAATTTTTTATGTTAAATAATGGGTGCTTTTACTTAATTGACAATTATTCCCGTAAATGTTAAAATGAAAACAATAGGCATTTGATGGCAGTTTAATGCAAGTCTTGGCTGAAAATTCATTAATTAATGGGACAGGACAGGGTAGGATAGTGTAGTGGTTAGGTTACGAAATTAGTAGTGCATAGGCTTGCACTAATCCAGAGAAGGGGAATTCAAATCCCACCAAAATAAATCTGGAAATAAAATAGTGTCAGTGTTAAGTCGTTGATAAAGAGTCAGACTAGATACTGCAAGCTCAAAGTAAGTGTGACCGTAGTCCTTTCTTACAGATCTCAGAGTGCCTCTCCAGCCTGTGAGGCTTCCTTATATACAGGTGCTCCCAAGGAATTGTGGGATCCCTTGGGACTCCAGGGGATGAGCCCTCTGGTGGTTAGACATGGTATTTACAGGTTTACATATATAACAGTCAGATTGTAGTTTAAAAACCCAACTGGTTCACTCGGAAGGAAACCTGCCAGGCTTACTTGGTCTGGCCTATATGTGACTCCAGTCCCACAGAAACATATTTGACTCTCAGCTGTGCTGTGAAGTGTTGTTGTATCAAATAAACGGCAGCTCACCACCACTACCACCTCAGGGCACACGTCGCGAGAATTAATTAAAAAAATTTAAAAGTAGCACATTGAACTCTCAAACAGTAAGCGTCAGTGAGTTAAAAGATCATAGGTTGTCTTCATTTAGCAGTTCATCAAAAAATTTACTATTTATTGCGATTAAGGGAAAAGCAAAAATTGGAGCCCAGATAGAGGGACTCTCACAGACCAGGGTGAGCACTCAGTGGGCCAGGGGCCACAAAACCAGTCGAGCAAGACAGTTTTTTATTAAAAGGAAATTACCAGTGGACACTAAAGTATTTTTCTTAGAAATTGCAGCAGAGAGCCATCAGCTTCCAGAGCTGGGGCTGAAGCTTTTTTAACAAAAATCAGCAGGGAGCCATATGTTTCTTACATATAGAGAAACATAAAATTGGTGGCTGAAGCTCAAATGAGGCCTCATCATAGGCAGTCCCTCGGAATCGAGGAAGACTTGCTTCCACTCTTAAAATGAGTCTTTTGGTGGCCGAACAGCCCAATACGAGAGCCACAGTCCCTGTCACAGGTGGGACAGATAGTCATTGAGGGAAGGGGTGGATGGGACAGGTTTGACGCACGCTCTTTCAGCTACCTGCGTTTGATTTCTGCATGCTCTCGGCGATGAGACTCGAGGTGCTCAGCGCCCTCCCGGATGCACTTCCTCCACTTAGTCTTTGGCCAGGGACTCCCAGGTGTCGGTGGGGATGTTGCACTTTACCAGGGAGGCTTTGAGGGTGTCCTTGTAGCGTTTCCTCTGCCCGCCATCGGCTCATTTGCCGTGGACGAGTTCCAAGTAGAGCGCTTACTTTGGGAGTCTCGTGTCTGGCATATGGACAGTGTAGCCTGCCCAACGGAGCTGATCAAGTGTGGTCAGTGCTTCAATGCTGGGGATGTTGGCCTGGTCAAGGATGCTAATGTTGGTGTGTCTGTCCTCCCAGGGGATTTGTAGGATCTTGCGGAGACATTGTTGGTGGTATTTCTCCAGCGACTTGAGGTGTCTACTGTACATGGTCCATGTCTCTGAGCCATACAGGAGGGCGGGTATTACTACAGCCCTGTAGACCATGAGCTCATGGCAGATTTGAGGGCCTGGTCTTCGAACACTCTTTTCCTCAGGTGGCCGAAGGCTGCACTGGCGTCCTGGAGGCGGTGTTGAATCTCGTCATCAATATCTGCGCTTGTTGATGAGAGGCTCCCGAGGTATGGGAAATGATCCATGTTGTCCAGGGCCGCGCCGTGGATCTTGATGATGGGGGCAGTGCTGTGTGACGAGGACAGGCTGGTGGAGGACCTTTGTCTTACGGATGTTTAGCGTAAGGTCCATGCTTTCGTACGCTTCAGTAAATACGTCGACTATATCCTGGAGTTCAGCCTCTGTGCGCAGATGCAGGTGTCGTCCGCGTACTGCAGCTTGACTACAGAGGTTGGGATGGAATTGGACCTGGCCTGGAGACGGCGAAGGTTGAACAGGTTCCCACTGGTTCTATAGTTTAGTTCCACTCCAGCGGGGATCTTGTTGACTGTGAAGTGGAACATGGCAGCGAGGAAGATTGAGAAGAGGGTTGGGGCGATGATGCAGCCCTGTTTGACCCCGGTCCGGACGTGGATTGGGTCTGTACTGGATCCGTTGGTAAGGATCACGGCCTGCATGTCATCGTGGAGCAGGCATACTTTTGGGGGCATCTGACACAATCACCAGCAGCAGGGCAGAATAGTGCAGAAATCAAGCAGCAAGAGGCCTATCAGAGAGGGGGAAATGACCAAAACGTACATCTAGTGAGGCTGCAGCAGAAAACTGTAAGAGGAAATGTTAAAAACTAGAGGAACTTAACAGTAATTTTTTGAAGCAAAAGCTGCAGCAGAAGAATTGTGCAGCACTTTGTGGCGATTGGTGAGGATCTAGGTGATAGAAACAGGGAGGTGCTACATCACCACCTAGTGGCTCAAAGTCTGCAAGAGCATAGTGACTATCCACTGTTTACATGGTACATTTCAATGATAAAATAATGTTAACATACATAAATCCAATTGCAAATGTTTACAGTGACAGTTTCCATTGTAAGTCTTGACAATAGAATTGTTGCAAGATTAAGATTTAGTGGACAGGAGGTGTCTGCTCTACACACACTGTTAATATACTAGTAAAGTCCCTCAATGGAGCTGGGCGAATGGTGTTAGCAATTTGCTCCACAGAACTGCTTAGTACCACGCCTGCAGCTATATTATGACGGTTAACAAGGCAAAATTAAATGGGAAATGTTGGCATAGTAATATATAATGGTCAATGGGGAGTTATAAAATATCTTTCTGCAAGGCTGAATGAATAAGTCAGGCATGCTAAAGTTGCAAATGAACTTCTAGTGCTCTGATCAGTCCATGGCTTGAGTATTGTATCTGGCTCTGATAATTGAGACACAAATGAGACATTCAAGTAGTGGAAGCAGTTCGGATCAGAGCCATGAATGAGGTTGCTCTCTTGTGTCAAAGATTTGAGATATGAGGAAATACTAGAGAAACTTGGGCTTTTTTAATCTTCAAAAGAAGTGACTAAGAGAAGTATTTTTTGAGATATACAAGATGATAAATGGTGTGGAAAAAGTAGATCCTTAAAATTACTTAAAATAACAGATGGAATAGATTTTCAGAGTAGTGATGGCAGAAACCCAGGAATTATTTAATAAGAACATAAGAAATAGGAGCAGGAGTAGGCTATACGGCCCCTCGAGCCTGCTCCGCCATTCAATAAGATCATGGCTGATCTGATCATGGACTCAGCTTCACTTCCCCATCCGTTTCCTATAACCCCTTATCCCCTTATTGTTTAAGAAACTGTCTATTTCTGTCTTTAATTTATTCAATGTCCCAGCCTCCACAGCTCTCTGCCCACTCATGTAGCCTGTCTGTGTCCTTTTGCAGATTGTTTGTGTCCTCCTCACACATTACTTTTCCTCCCATCTTTGTATCGTCAGCAAACTTGGCTACATTACACTCAGTCCCTTCTTCCAAGTCGTTAATATAGATTGTAAATAATTGGGTTCTCTGCTATTTACAGGTCCCTGTGGCCATCCCACTAGTTACTGGTTGCCAACCAGAGAATGAACCATTTATCCCGACTCTCTGTTCTCTGTTAGGTAGCCAATCCTCTATCCATGCAAATATATTACCCCCAACCCCGTGAACTTTTATCTTGTGCAGTAACCTTTTATGTGGCACCTTGTCAAATGCCTTCTGGAGGACCAAATACACCACATCCACTGGTTCCCCTTTATCCACTCTGTTCGTTACATCCTCGAAGAACTCCAGCAAATTTGTCAAACATGATTTCCCCTTCATAAATCCATGCTGACTCTGCCTGACCGAATTTTGCTTTTCCAAATTTCCTGCTACTGCTTCTTTAATAATGGACTCCCAACATGTTAGGCTAACTGGTCTATAGTTTCCTGCTTTTTGTCTGCCTCCTTTTTTAAATAGGGGTGTTACATTTGCAGTTTTCCAATCTGCTAGGGCCTTCCCAGAATCCAGGGAATTTTGGTAAATTACAACCAATGCATCCACAATCCCTGCTGCTACTTCTCAAGACCCTCGGATGCAAGCCATCAGGTCCAGGGGATTTATCTGCCTTTAGTCCCATTATCTTACTGAGTACCACCTCCTTAGTGATTGTGATTGTGTTAAGTTCCTCATCCCCTATAGCCCCTTGACTTTCCACTGTTGGGATATTGTTCGTATCCTCTACCATAAAGACTGATGCAAAATATTTGTTCAGAGTTTCTGCCATTTCCATGTTCCCCATTACTAATTCCCCGATCTCGTCCTCTAAGGGACCAACGTTTATTTTAACCACCCTTTTCCTTTTTGTATACCAATAGAAACTCTTGCTATCTGGTTTTATATTTTGTGCTAGTTTACTTTCATAGTCTATCTTCCCTTTCTTAATTATTTTTTTAGTCATTCTTTGCTGGCTTTTAAAAGCTTCCCAGTCTTCTGTCCTCCCACTAGCAACAGAGCAGCTCTCCAGTCGTCTTGGTTAACCCTTGCCACTGGACCAAGACCTAGCTCTGTCAAGTCCGTGTGATGGCTGGTGTGCAATGGTCACCACACATTAAAAAAAATGCACACACGGGCATCTTCCACCCCCCTCAATTGGAGTTCAGGACTGGAACATCGGGTCCTTCATCGAAACATCTGTGAACTCATGGAAGCAAGTCATCCTCGTTCGAGAGACCACCTATGAGTTTTGGCCACTTTGTATGCCCTTGTTTAAGAATGGATTGGATATAGCAGGAGGAGATTGCAAGAGCTTTCTGGATTTTGAATAGCAATGGCCCAAATTGCTTTCCTCATTTTTATTTACAGAAAGGTGATCCACATAATAAGTAGAGATGATCCTATTTTGCCATTTTTCATCAATTTACATAATGTAGTATTGCGCATCGCAGACATGTCAAATTGATATATTGAGCTACAAATGATGGGCTCAATTTTCCCGTTATCTGCGGCGTTTTTTTGGTGTGCACCGTTTTTTTTTGGATTAAATGAAAATCTCCCAAAGTTTCTGTGCCAGTTAGGTATGGCTTTTTTTAGGTTAGGATGTTTTTGCGTCATAGGGGGCGTAACCTGAATTCTGCGGCAGGTTTTCACATTTAAGCAAGTTTGGCCAACTTACATTTTTCCTAGGAGGGCGTATGTAACCACTCCCAAAAAACCTTCTGGGCACTGAAGAAAAACCAGCGCACATTAAAAAATTGGCACAGAAAGACACCATTGTTTTTAGGCAAGGTTTTGGAGGGAGTCAAGAAGGCAAAGAATATGCATCATGAAGCTTCATTTTTCCAAAGTCAAAAAGGAGAAAATGGAAGTCTAATGCAATTCTTTAATTTTTGATCTTTTTCAAAGTACCACGTCACCACCGAATGTCTCCTCAACGGGCTCGAGGGTTGGAGCATCGGCCGGCAGAATCGCCCCCTCGCCTGGACACAAGCTCGGTGATCAGCTTCAGAAGAAGCCCGGGGTGGGGAGGGGGGAGGGATTTGGTTGTGGGGTGGAAACCGAACTGAACTGCCAGCCACTTAAATAAGGGATGAGAACACTTAGGCTATACAGCAGTTTCAGAAGAAGACTGGGGACGGGGGGGGCGTGGAGGGAGGGAGTGTGGAGGGAGGGAGTGTGGGGGGGGGGGGTGGTTTGGTGAAAGCCGAGCACAAAATATAAAACAGATAGCAAGAGTTTGTATAGGTATTTAAAAAGGAAAAGGGTGGCTAAAGTAAATGTTGGTCCCTTAGCGGTCGAGATTGGGGAATTAGTAATGGGGAACATGGAGATGGCAGAAACTCTGAACAAATATTTTGCATCAGTCTTTACAGTAGAGGATACTAACAATATTCCGACAGTGGACAGTCAAGGGGCTATAGGGGGCGAGGAACTTAACACAATCACAATCACTAAGGAGTTGGTACTCAGTAAGATAATGGGACTAAAGGCAGATAAATCCCCTGGACCTGATGGCTTGCATCCTAGGGTCTTAAGAGAAGTAGCGACAGGGATTGTGGATGCATTGGTTGTAATTTACCAAAATTCCCTGGATTCCGGGGAGGTCCCAGCAGTTTGGAAAACAGCAAATGTAACGTCCCTATTTAAAAAAGGAGACGACAAAAAGCAGGAAACTATAGACCAGTTAGCCTAACATCTGTGGTTGGGAAAATGTTGGAGTCCATTATTAAAGAAGCAGTAGCAGGACATTTGGAAAAGCAAAATTCGGTCAGGCAGAATCAGCATGGATTTATGTAGGGGAAGTCATGTTTGACAAATTTAATGGAGTCCTTTGAGGATGTAACGAACAGGGTGGATAAAGGGGAACCAGTGGATGTGGTGTATTTGGACTTCCAGAAGGCATTTGACAAGGTGCCCCATAAAAGGTCACTGCACAAGATAAAAGTTCACAGGGTTGAGGGTAATTTATTAGCATGGATAGAGGATTGGCTAACTAACAGGGAACAAAGAGTCAGGATAAATGGTTCATTCTCTGATTGGCAACCAGTAACTAGTGGGGTGCCGCAGGGACCTCAACTATTTACAATCTATATTAACGACTTGAAAGAAGGGACTGAGTGTAATGTAGCCAAGTTTGCTGACAATACAAAGATGGGAGGAAAAGCATTGTGTGAGGAGGACACAAAAAATCTGCAAAAGGACATAGACAGGCTAAGTGTGTGGGCAAAAATTTGGCAGATGGAGTATAATGTTGGAAAGTGTGAGGTCATGCACTTTTGCAGAAAAAAATCAAAGAGCAAGTTATTATTTAAATGGAGAAAGATTGCAAAGTGCTGCAGTACAGCGGGACCTGGGGTTACTTGTGCATAAAATACAAAAGGTTAGTATGCAGGTACAGCAAGTGATCAGGAAGGCCAATGGAATCTTGGCCTTTATTGCAAAGGGGATGGAGTATAAAAGCAGGGAAGTCTTGCTACCGCTATATAAGGTATTGGTGAGGCCACACCTGGAATACTGCGTGCAGTTTTGGTTTCCATATTTACGAAAAGATATACTTGCTTTGGAGGCAGTTCAGAGAAGGTTCACTAGGTGGATTCCGGGGATGAGGGTGTTGACTTCTGAGGAATGGTTGAGTAGGTTGGGCCTCTACTCATTGGAGTTCAGAGGAATGAGAGGAGATCTTATGGAACTTCTAAGATTATGAGGGGACTTGACAAGGTGGATGCAGAGAGGATGTTTCCACTGATGGGGGAGACTAGAACTAGAGGGCATGATCTTAGAATAAGGGGCCGCCCATTTAAAACAGAGATGAGGAGAAATTTCTTCTCAGAGGGTTGTAAATCTGTGAATTCACTGCTTCAGAGAGCTGTGGAAGCTGGGACATTGAATAAATTGAAGACAGAAATAGACAGTCCGTTAAACGATAATGGGATAAGAGGTTATGGGGAGCGGGCTGGGAAGTGGAGTTGAGTCCATGATCAGATCAGCCGTGATCTTATTGAATGGCAAGCAGGCTCGAGGGGTCGTATGGCCTACACCTGTTTCTATTTCTTATGTTCTTATGAGCCCCTGTGTCCGGGCGAAGGAGCGATTCTGCCAGCCGACACTCCGACTCTTGAGCCTGGTGAGGTGGTGGCGTGGTACTTTGAAACATAGAAACATAGGAAATAGGTGCAGGAGTAGGTCATTCGGCCCTTCGAGCCTGTACCACCATTCAAATGATCATGCATTTCACTGCCCCATTCCTGCTTTCTCTCCATACCCCTTGATCCCTTTAGCCGTGAGGGCCACATCTAACTCCCTTTTGAATATATCTAACAAACTGGCCCCCACAACTTTCTGTGGTAGAGAATTCCACATGCCCACAACTCTGAGTGAAGAAGTTTCTCCTCATCTCGGTCCTATATGGCTTACCCCTTATCCTTAGACTGTGACCCCTAGTTCTGGACTTCCCCAACATTGGGAACATTCTTCCTGCATCTAACCTTTCCAGTCCTGTCAGAATTTTATGTGTTTCTATGAGATCCCCTCTCATTCTTCTAAATTCTAGTGAATACAAGCCTAGGCGATCCAGTCTTTCTTCATATGTCAGCCCTGTCATCCCGGGAATCAGGCTGGTGAACCTTTGCTGCACTCCCTCAATAACAAGAAAGTCCTTCCTCAGATTAGGAGACTAAAACTGTACACAATATTCAAGGTGTGGCCTTATCAAGGCCCTGTACAACTGCAGTAAGACCTCCCCGCTCCTATACGCGAATCCTCTTGCTATGAAGGTCAATATGCCATTTGCCTTCTTCATCGCCTGCTGCACCTATATGCCAACCTTCAATGACTGATGTACCATGACACCCAGGTCTCCCCCTTTACCAATCTTTCATCATTCAGATAATAATCAGCCCTCCTGTTTTTACCACCAAAGTGGATACCCTCACATTTATCCACATTATACCGCATCTGCCATGTATTTGCCCACTCACCTAACCTGTCTAAGTCACCCTGCAGTCTCTTGGCATCCTCCTCACAGCTCACACTGCCACCCAGTTTCGTGTCATCTGCAAACTTGGAGATATTACACTCAATTCCATCATCCAGATCATTACTATATATTGTGAAGAGCTGGGGTCCCAGCACTGAGCCCTGCGGCATTCCACTAGTGACTGCCTGCCATTCTGAAAAGGACCCATTTATTCCTATTCTCTGCTTCCTGTCTGCCAACCAGTTTTCTATCCACGTCAGTACATTACCCCCAATACCATTTGCTTTAATTTTGCACACTAATCTCTTATGTGGGACCTTGTCAAAAGTCTTTTAAAAGTCTAAATACACCACATCCACAGGCTCCTCCTTGTCCACTCTACGGGCCCAAGTTTCCACTTAGTATGACATTAGGCTCCACCCCCCTGAAGCTAAAGGACAGGCTACGCGGCACAAATTAAAAAAATTAGAACGGGGAAAACTGTCCAGTTTTTTTTTTGCCGTCGTCGGGGCCCCAAAAAAACAGGTGTAACTCTTGAAATACGCCAAAAAATGGCATTGGGGAAAATTGAGCTCATTGACTTGAAGTGAATTGACTGCAAAAGCAGATCCCATTTTCACTTGGCAATAATCCAAAAACAGCAATGAGATGAATGACCAGCTATTCTGTTCTAAAACTAATAAATATTAATCTAAAAGCAAATGCAACACCAAGAATATATTAGCAGATCGTTCTCCTCATTGCTGATAAATAGGACTTTGCAAAATGGCTGCATGTTCAACTATTTACGTCCTTGCAAAGTAATTTATTGTATGTAAAGAGCTCTGGACGTTTGTGATGTGATGATGTATTCTGTAAATCTGAGTGTCTTTTTTTTAAGCCTCTATCACACATTTTAAAAAGTTTTCATGACAGCTCATGTGGAAGTATTGTAACCATTTCTTCATGTTAAGCAAATTTCTCTTAACTCCACATCAGTCAGGGATATTCTTCAAGGACATTTTTTTTTTAGTTACTTTTATAAAACAGTTGCTAAAATGCAATAGTAAGGAAAAATAAACATCACCTCAATCTAAATATGCTGGAATTTCACCTTTAACCCACTTCCATCGCCTTTGTATAATAAAGCAAAGAATTGCATTTATGTAGCGCCTTTCAAAACCTCCCAAAGCACTTTACAGCCAATTAAGGACCTTTGAGACGTAGTCAGTTAAATGTAGGAAATGCAGCAGCCGATTTGCGCGCAGCAAGCTCCACAAGCAACAATGTGATAATGACCAGATAAATCTGATTGAGTGATGTTGATAAATATTGGCCACGACAGAACTCATCAGCTGTTCTTCAAAATATTGCCATGGGATCTTTTATAACCCACCTGAGGGGACAGACGGGGCCTCGCTGTAATGCCTCTTCTGTTTTAACTCCTGAATTTGTGAGTCGTTTTCCCTTCCCATGAAGCCAAATTTGTCACTATCGCACTGCTTTAAGACTCTGGCCATTTATTGCTTATTTCCGACCTTGCCAAAGTTGCCCCGTTATATTTGAAACAAACTCGACTCAAGGCACAAATGTTAAACTCCTTCGGCCTTTTTCAGATTAACATCTAATTTTGGTTCAATTTAGTTTGCCTAAACCCTTTTATTTTATCTGCCAATGTAATAATTTTTGTCTCACTGGAGCCACAAAGTGCTTTATTTAAATAAGCGAGAAAAGCTGTGTTAATTAATTGCCTCTCATTTAGGTTAAGAGGAGAAATTTGGCCCCTTTTCCTTCCTTGGTGAGTCAGAAGTGTTTGTGTCTGCATTCAGAAATGTTAACAATTAAACAAATTGACCAAATTGGAGTGTACAGGTTGAACCTCCCTTATCGGGAACCCTTGGGACCTGGCCTGTTCCGAACGAGGGATATTTCTGGATAAGGGGAGGTCACGTGCTTTCAGTGTGTGTACGTGCGCCGATTGGCTGGAACGGTAGTCACTCTCAGTCAATCTCGGCTCACATTGGAGACCAAACTATTCTAGAGTTCTAGAGTTAGGGTATTCTCAAAATCTATGGAATGGTTTGCTAATCCAAACTATTAAAAAGGTAAGTACTTGGAAAACATTTTCTGAACAATTTTTATTGGAATTTCCATCAGTGTGGTGTTGGTAGGCCGTTGGACCCCAAGGTGTCAGCGGGCCCCGAGGTGTCGGCTCAGAAGTTGGGTAAATTTATTTTTCATATTTTTCATATTTTTCACCGGCCGCGTTGTGTGCAAGCGCCACCCGGCGGCCGGAAATGGTTCCAAACGAGGGGTGGTTCCGTGTAAGGGAGGTTCACCTTGTACTGGAGGGCAATGGAACGTGATTCTGCGACAGTCTTGATCAATGAATGAGTGTATGCTGATGTAAATACTGTCAGTTTTTTGTGATGGAGAGAACTGCACCTGTTGAACTTTCTTTAGTGGAGGCCTGTGCCTGACCTAATAAAATAAAATTAGGCAATTGATTATGACCTTAAATTTAATGAAGGGTCAGCACCTGAACAGGCCATCGGCCGTTTCTTGTTGGTTAAGGTGATGTCTTATTTCCAACTGCAATGACTATTCAGAAAGCTAAAGCTTAGGGAGGATGAAAAAAAAACTTACTAACCCCAAATGCAAAAAGGTCAAGGCACTCATTCCCTAAATGAAACTGTGGAAGGAATTGAAATTGTAGCTAATCTGGAAGCACAGTTTAAAACGTTTTCAATTAAAAGTCAAATTATGACGTTTGAAGGCAAGCCTTATCTGAGCTTTTAAATCAGACTGATGAATACTTTGTGCTGAAGTGTTGACTGGTGGGATTTAAAATAATGCAGTATATTGTATCAGCCATGATCATATTGAATGGTGATGCAGGCTCGAAGGGCCGAATGGCCTACTCCTGCACCTATTTTCTACGTTTCTATGAATGGTGTCTAATGACACCTGGCAGTTAAAAGATTAGGGGCTAGAAATTGCGTAGCGACCCGTTTGGGATGATAATTTTAGAAGGAGCGCAAAAGTATCGCCGGGTGAAAATGATTTGTTGCTCCCGGGAACTTCAGCTTTAGTGCTCCAAGAGGGAAGTGGAGTGCTAAATCAAGTGCTAACCACTTCCCCGAGAGCGCTAAAGTGTGTGAGAGGGGTAGCAGCGACAGAGCGCTGCACAATGTTCAGTGTAGCGCTGCCGTCCTTCGAGGCTCCTTTCCTCACTTAAATGGAAGCGCCAATGCTGGGTCTCTGTGGGGCCATGGGACCTGCGCTAGGTGCAGAACAGCCCCAAGCACTCTGAGTGAAGGGCTGAGAAATTGTGTGGTCAAAATCAATCAGAAGGCACCAAACTGGAGAGAGTAACACATTTTGCCCTACCTGATCACCACTGCCTTTAAATATCACTCCCCAAGCGGCCAGCCCAGGGGACAACGCCTCCTGTAGCTGCCGTTGTTGATGCTTGGCCAGACTGCGGAGGTCGGGAACGAATATCACATCTGGGGTGCTGCGCCCCGGATTACATCACGATCTACGGGGCACAAGAGAGCGAGGCGGTAGGTGTTAGCGCCACTGCAAAACCGCCAGGGAAGTTCGCCGGCGTCAGTGGAAATTGCCGCGCCCGCTCGGTAACCCCTTAGTGGCCCATTACTGCCCCCTGCAGGCGCTAACGGGAGGCGCAAACCAGGCGAATTTCTCCCCCTCGTTGTCACCAGAATAGGTGTATCAAACCTGCCTTAGTCTGGGTTTTGGAGATATAGTGACGGCAATGAAATCACCCGTCCGTTTTTCTGACCACTTCATATTTTGTTTTGCCGTGGTTTATTTTTGAAGAAGCCCGGAAATTAGTGAAAGAAATATAAATGGAAGATATCTTCAATTTAAGATGTAATGACGCGTTAGAAAATGGAAGAAAAGTATTGCTGACAATTCATCTAATCATTAACTATTGAATTATTTTTTAAAAATAGGGAAACTTTCATTTGCATTGTGAATTTATTCTTTTCACACGCCAACAAATATAAATCTATTTAGCTTTACTTAATGCCATTGTTTCTGTTGGTGAAAATGCAATCCAAGCTAGTTGAGCGTTTGTGTTGACCTTTATTAAACAGCTGATACCCTGTGCCACGTATCTGAGGCAGAGGAATGCCGAACAACTGAATTATTATTTAGCACAATAAATAAAAGATGCCTGGACATAGTAAACAAGCTGGATCAAGAAACCAGCTTTCATATGCTCTTGTCTTCGGTCATTGTAAGTTGACTGTACGGTCCTAATAGTTTTTTTGTACAATACACTATTTTGTATAATTGTTTAATGCAGTAAATGCCACCTGCTGGATTTTTTAAAGTCTTTCAATTTTAATATACTTTCAAAAAAAAATCCAATACGCACGGTTAACTGAAGGAAATATTAAATATTTTCTTGCCTCTTCTGTAGATAACTGTGTTTCCCACTTGTGAATTTCTCACCTGTTTTCAAGCAAATATTGCAACAGCATAATTTGTACAGCTGCTTTATGGCAGTTCAGGGAGCATAGGAACGTTCAGGACTGGCAGAGAACACTGTGACCCATCTGGCCAGTCACGAATTTCAACAAACTCGGTGCGCTGCAGTCTTCTCGGTTGCTTTCAGTTTCAAATATCTGTCCAGTTTCCTCTTGAATTTGCTAACAATTTTAATTTCCGTTGGTTCCCCCAAGCTGATTGTAGCATATAATGATTACCTTGTGTATGGAGCTTGATTCTCCCTCCCTCCCCCACCCCCCCCACCCACCCTTGCTTTTGATTACATCAAGCATGTTATTAAGATCCAAATGATTTATACCTCTCAGAAACATGAATACCTCTAAGATCTCCCCCCTCTTATCTGCAGTGTAAACATTTCCATTTTCCATAGTCTCTCTCTTCATAGCTCAGGTGCCTAATCCATGGTATCCATTTAGTTACCATCCTCTCGCCCCCTCACCAATGCAAGGATGTTCCCATTGTAGTACGGGAACCTGAATTGCAGATTCTACTCCAGAATGGGCCTGAACAGTGCCTTGAATAAGTTCATTATTGCATCCTGTGATATGTAATCTGGCCCTTGGATTATATGCCCCAAGATCTTGTTTACTTTGTTTTTACTGCTGCAACATTGTGTGCCTGGTCTGGCCTAAATGTGACTCCAGACCCACAGTAACGTGGTTGACTCTTCACTGCCCTCTGCTGTTCAAGAAAGCAGCTCACCACCACCACCTCAAGGGCAATTAGGAATGGGCAATAAATGTTGGCCTTGCCTTGTCCCATGAACGAATAAAAAAAAAGATTTTTGATCATTTTCATTGGGCCAATTCACTAAATATATTCAAAAAGGAGTTAGATGTAGTCCTTACTACTAGGGGGATCAAGGGGTATGTCGAGAAAGCAGGAATGGGGTACTGAAGTTGCATATTCAGCCATGAACTCATTGAATGGCGGTGCAGGCTCGAAGGGCCGAATGGCCTACCCCTGCACCTATTTTCTATGTTTCTATGTTTCTATTTCACTTGAGCATTAAACTATGTCACTGAACTATATTGAGTTGATTTTGAGAAGTATGGAAAACAAATGAAGCACTTTAGACTTGCTTCATTCTCCAACCCCTGTTAAGTCCAAAAAGAAGCCACAGGGGCCAACGGTTTTAGGATTGGAGGACATTTTAAAATTAAGTAATGGGATGAGACAGGATTAAAACCCACGGATACAATTGGGCCATACCGATCTGACATCATACTTTGTTGCTCCAAAACCACAGCCAGGTTCTAGTGTTGTCATTTATCTAAAATAGTTCCTCTGGAGTACAGGGTATTGACAGTGGGCAATGTGCAAGTGTTTGCCAACGCTCTCGTTATTCACATCTGGGGTCGTTTCTCAGCTTCCACCAGACTCATGTTGTCACCAGTCTTTGCCATGACAGCTCTTGCTCAATTTAGGATACAGCAGTGTTTTTGTTTGAGGCCAGGGCCCGGAAGGAATTATTCTGAGGGAACCAGATTCTCCAAGATCATTGGAATTTCCTGCCATGTTATTAATTCCACACCCTGCCACAGTGGTATTTTGTGGTCAGGAATTTTCAACGGTAAAGTTCTTTCTAGACCTCAGCCTCTTGCGTGGTAAATGTGTCCATGCAGTGGGTGTCGACGATCATGTACCTGCTTTGTGTCTCCCTTTTTACTGAAGACATCCCGCCTCTCTGATAGGGGTGCAATCCCTGTGAGGCTGTATAGGGGCAGCATGGCATTCGGCTTCAAAGACCTTGTGATGGTTGACTGAACTCGGTATCAATTTTGTGTGCATGACTTGAACATGACCATACTGGGGAGCAGGGCTCTGCAATTGAGCAACACAAGGCAAGACTGGTTGCTCAGTGTTATTGGGTCAACTCCCCATTTTGTGAGAGCCAGTTTCTGGAGTACACTGTTCTTGGAGTTCACGTCCTTTTTCAACTTCTTGATATAATGCTGTTTGAATGTCAGCATTCTGCCTGATGTGAACACAAGTTACTGGATACTCATTGTACCAACCCACGTTATCTGGAGGTTTTGCTTGGCCTAATTGTGTTTCAGGTGAAAGGCGCATATTTGTGCGCATAATGATGAGAGGTATGAATAAAATTACTCATTATATCCAGTAGGCAAATTGAACCACATGCAGTCTTCAGCCACTTTGGACTTAAAGCAAGATTTATGCAGAAACTATAATTCTATACTTTTTCCATATGTAATTTATTTTATTTGTTTGTTTTAATCAAATTGTGTTCTATATTGTTTGCATTATCCTTAAAATGCTACACAATAGCAAATTATATTTTAAAAATGCAGAGTGGCAATGAATCTTAAATGTCACTTATGAAAGATTTCAACATCAAAGCCTTAATTTTCTATTATTTGAATAATTAGGACTCTTTCATTGTACACATGCAGTATTATTCCTTTGTAATAATGGTGTATAAATTTGGAATCTGTAAATTCCAACTTCATTTACAATGTGTTGCATATTCAGTAGTGAAACTAAAATGTCTGTTAATAAATTGTAATTCAGCAGAACACCTCTTCAAGTCGGGGCGGTGGTAGGGAAGGACGTGTGCAGAGCGATTGTTAATTGCTTCAGAGTGATTAGAGCAGTGAACAGGCTCAGCACGGGCCGTATTAATGTAGGCATACAATTTGCCACGCTAACTACAGAATACTGGGATTTTTGTTTGGCTGAGTTCAACAATCAAGGCTTCTATCCGGAAGTCTGGATCATTTGAGAGCGATCGGAATGGTAACTATAACCAGAAGTTTTGCGTCGATAGAGTGTTGTAAAGAAGGTATCTTGACATTTTGTAAATTTGAACCAGTGAGCATGCTTCTCGATCTACAGTCACTTCGGGCTCAAGTTTCAGACTCCCGCTAGAAGGGTGCAAATCGGAGAGGCCCGCCTAATTTGTAGAATAAAATTTGTGCCGAATACTTACCTCGCGATTCTCTGATAGCTGTCGGCCTGTTTTCTCGCTCGGCGCGACGCAGCAGGACTGCTGAGGGCGGAGCTACAGCCCTGCGGCAAAAACAGCGCCGGCAGCTGCGCGCGTGCGCAGTAGGTCCCGGCCCTCCCAGCGCGTCCTGTCTCCCGGGCGACGACCCTATCCTGGGCCGAGTGGCCTGACGCATCTTACCCCGTCGACTGGGCATGCTCGCCCGGCATCTCACTGGGGGTGGGCCCCGCCCGAAGAGCTGTTGGCATCTTCTGTGTGTGGGCCCTGCCCGAAGTCCTGGGCGGGGCCTGGCTGAGTTTTCTTCTGCCCCTGCACAACCCCCGTTCTTCTTCTCTCTGTTCTCTTCCCCCCCCCCCCCCCATTCTTCTCTCTCTCCACCCCCCCCCCGTTCTTCTCTCTCTCTACCCCCCCCATTCTTCTCTCTTTCCACCCCCCCCATTCTTCTCTCTCTCCCCCCCCCCATTCTTCTCTCTCTCCCCACCTCCCCCCCATTCTTCTCTCTCTCCCCCCCCCATTCTTCTCTCTCTCCCCACCTCCCCCCCATTCTTCTCTCTCTCCCCCCCCCATTCTTCTCTCTCTCCAACCCCCCCCGTTCTTCTCTCTCTTCCCCCCCCCCGTTCTTCTCTCTCTCCACCCCCCCCATTCTTCTCTCTCTCTTCCCCCCCCCCATTCTTCTCTCTCTCCACCCCCCCATTCTTCTCTCTCTCCCCACCTCCCCCCCATTCTTCTCTCTCTCCACCCCCCCCCCCATTCTTCTCTCTCTCTCTCTCCTCCCCCCCCCGTCCTTCTTTCTCTCTCTGTTCTCCCCCCCCCCCCCATTCTTCTCTCTCTTTCCCCCCCCGTTCCCCTCTCTCTCTCTCTCTCTCTCTCTCTCTCTCTCTCTCCCCCCCATTCTTCTCTCTCTCTCCTCTGCCCTGTTCTTCTTTCTCTCTCTGTTCTCCCCACCCCCCCCATTCTTCTCTCTCTTTCCCCCCCAGTTCCTCTCTCTCTCTCTCTCTCTCTCTCTCTCTCTCTCTCTCTCTCTCTCTCTCCTCCCCCCGCCCCGTTCTTCTCTCTCTCTCTCTCTCTCCTCCCCGCCACCCCGTTCTTCCTTCTCTCTCTCTCTCCTCCCCCCCCCCCCGCCCCGTTCTTCTCTCTCTCTCTCTCTCTCTCTCTCTCTCTCTCTCTCTCTCTCTCTCCTCCCCTCCACCCCGTTCTTCTCTCTCTCTCTCTCTCTCTCTCTCTCTCTCTCTTCCCCCCACCGGGCAGTAGGTGAGTAGAATTTTTTATTTATTTATTGAGTGACTTTTTATTTTATTTTTTTAATTAATTTTTTTGATTTTATTAGTTTATTTATTGATTTATTTATCATTTATTATTGATCATTGCTCTTTATTTGTAAAAGTGGTGTTTAATGTTTGTAAGCTTCCCACCCCCCCACCATCTCTCGTTCCTACGCCTGATTTGTAACCTACGCCTGATTTCTAAGTGTAGGTAAGGTTTTTCTGAGCGTACAAAAAATCTACACGTACTCCATTCTAAGTTAGTTTGGAGTACGTTTTCGCTGCTTAAACTTTCAAAATGGGCGTAAGTGGCTGGACATGCCCCCTTTTGGAATGAAACTGTTCTAACTGACTAGAACTGGAGCAAACTAAATGCTGAGAATTGCAATTTCTAAGATACTCCATTCTAAGCTAGTTGCTCCAAAAAAATAGGAGCAACTCAGGGGTCAAGTTTTGGCCTATCAGAAAAGCATTTAAACACGCTCGATGCATGTCAGTATTCCTTTAAATAATTCCCAATTGCATTTCCTGAAATTTTGTTTTTCAAAACCAAGTTTTTAAAAGTCCATTGTTGGTGTTCTCAAAATTGTAACAAAAACTTTAAAAATTCAACAGTTTTGAAAAAATAAATCGCATAACTTATCCAATCCATCTTTCAATTCTAACAGCATGAGAAATGCGATGCTTGAGGCACTGCAGAAACTACTTTTCATCACAAGGACTGAGCTCATGCACCACTCCCCCCCCCACCCCCCCTAGACTACCTGTGAACCATGGGAGATGTCATTATTGTAAAGGTCACTAGAGTTGAATTCCACTGACCTGACTTTTCCATTAGCCCATTTGATTAGAAGCATGGATTAAAGAGCACAACAGTTTAAGAAAGCATGCAACTAATAATCGCTATTTGGCTCATTAAAGCTGCTTTCTATGTTAAATGTTCAAAATGTTTCCTTATTGTTGTACCATGTCTGTTATTTGTGATCAGATGGCTGCTTGGTATTGTTGGGAGCACAGGACTGAGTACATGCTCATCTTTTGTTGATCTTTTTAACAAATTTTAAAGAAAACATTTCCAAGAGTTTGGTTAACCTCTAAGCAAATTTCATGTCTGGAGATTTCTGACTGGATGGGCTTCATATGGTCTGAGCTGAAAAATAAATGTGCTTCAAAATAATAAGTACCACCTCGTAGGAAATTATAATTAAGAAAATTGTAACTTGAACGACCAATTTTATTCTAACAAATCTGACTTGGCAAATTAATGCAACTCTGGGTGGTGGCTACCAACTCGATCCCAGGAGGCGGGCCTCAGTTTAAATATAATGCGGCTCTGTGCCCCATCGTGATCCATCATTTCAAATGTAACTTTGGCTGGCTGGGTTTCCCAGGCCTCAGGGATCCTACCAGCTAAAGGGAGGCGAGGATTGCAGGATCCAGGAGCTTAGTGTCTTTCCACTTACCTGCTGGACCCAGCGTCCCTGCCTCACCCCGCCCCCCCCCCGACCCTTCCGATACCTCCTCCGACCTTTCCGATCTCTCTCTTTTCCCCTCCCCTTCCAAGAGTTTTGACTCCATTACGGTACTGAGAAGACTATTCCATGTGTTGACCACTTTGTGTGAAGAAAATTTTCCTGTCGTAAGTACCAATTTGCTTTTCGCTTGTTTGAATTTGTGTAAGTATTTATCTATTTAATTTTGTCGACTTCTGGGCAACTCCTCAGATTCAGCTGCCCTGTTTCCCCTGTGTTCAAGGGGAAAGATTTTTTTTCTGTGGTGTGTTTGTAACAAAATTGTAAAGAACAAATTTTTAATGTAATTGAGGTCCCAACCCTGGTCCCCAGACCACTCAGCTCAGCACTCTTGATCCTCACCCACCGCTGTCCCAATGCGACATCACTCCCTTAATAAGTGCATGCAGGTTCCTATATTTCAGCCAATTTCCCAATGTTTATCTTGAATCACCACTGCCTTCGAGCTTAGTGTCAAAGACACTTTTCTTGGAAGTCGAGGTATAATGCATCAAAGGGCTCTTCAGTCACTTGGGATGTCACTTTCCAAAAAAGTCTGGATGTTTGTCCAGCAGCATCTTTTCTCTCTCAATTTATGTTGGGTGCAATTTTTTTTAGGTCTTTAACATACAAGTCATTGTCAAATTTAGTCCTATCCGTTTCATTATTTTAGCTGGTATTGATGAGACTGATGGGTCTGTAGTTCCCAGGGTCTGTTTTGTTGCTTTTTTAAACTTGGCAACCATGTTGTCTTGTTTCCAATCTGGCGGGATCTCCTCTATTTGTGGACTTTTTTCTCATAATGACTGTTCGTACCTCACACATCCTGCTCCTTGTCTGTCTTGGCAGCCTAGATTAATATAATCTGTCCCTGAGAGATGCATTTGCTTGTATGTATTTCTCTAGGCTTGTCTGGAACCTCTATTTGATTTATATTGAAGTCATACTTGGATTACTCCCGAATCTCTTCTCTAGCAAACATTGGGTTTACCACATACGTGGAACTATTGTTTACTTGCTGCCTTTTTCTATTTCTTTCTGGGCAGAGTTTGTCTGCTTGCTGTAAATGAATGAACAGGTAATGCTGAACATGATTTTTGGCCTGTGACTCTTTTCCAGATTTGGCACTTTTTATGCCTGGGATACCCAAACTTTTCTTGGTAGGCCATCTAGTTGTTCACCATGGGCCACAAATGACCAATTACAATACAAAACACCAAATTCAAGGAATATAGGGCGATGGAATGGGTGGGATATGAAATAATGTAATATACTTTATTCAATATTTAATTACACAACAATCTATGACGAGTGTCACGGTAGGCCGCGTACAGGGACTTTGGGAAGGGATCAGGCTTAGACGCATGCAGAAATGCAATTTTTAAATTCATATTGCGCAGTTTCTTGTATTTCACTGAATTTGTAGACTTCAGAATAATTCTTACTGACTTGAGATGGAAGGGTATGGTGCAGCACAAGTCGTTCAACTACGGGTATAATAAATGACCATTTTATTGGCAGACCTATTTGGGTAAGTCGAAGAATCTTTTCAGGATAATGTAAGTGAGATTTAGTCTCGCTACTGACGAGGGGTGATTTTATTTTATTGCCCTAATATATTTTTACTGCGCTCCTTTCTTCAGGAACCAGCAGAGTGACTGCTGTTCTGCATAGTCAGTGGCAGGAGGATATATTTCATCTTTGGTTGTTAAACAAAGGAAGCACTCTCGGGAACACTTTACAGACAAGGAGACAGTGTAAAACTGGCATAATATCTAAATTCTTTGATATTTGGAATCATTTGACTGTCATGTGAGCAGCCGGTGGGAATTGACGTGGCATTGCAGGCAGATGCCCAACAATTGTGTGCAAGTCATAATTTGGACATCTCTTGCAGCCGTTACACTTCAGTGTTGATGCAAAGCAGTTTTGGATGCCCATTGAAGCAAAGAATGGGCAGTTATAATTCAGGAGTTGGGTCACTTTTTACAACTTTCTTTGAAATTTCCTTAACGAAGAGAGAGCAGATGCATCCAAGCATTCATGTACATAGCTCCTTTGTGACTGTTCTCAGTTTAAATTGTAGTATGCAGTCGCTAATGTAGCTGCAGTCTGCTGACTGTCCATCGCGCTCCAGGTGTACTGGTCCGAAACTGGCAGCTTCAGTATAACTAGATAGTTGTAGTATTGCCTAAGGGTGCAGTCAATATTTGTGTGAAAAGCAAGTTTTTTGGGGATAATAAAGCTTTAATATGCTGTGCAGTCAACCTACGGGGAAATTGATAGCGCAGCTTTCTGAACAATATATGATTTTTTTTCAAATGAGGGAAATGAAGACGTGGCATTAAATTCTGAAAGTAGTATAGGTTAAACAGAAGATCTAGTTATTGTTTTGTAAATTCAGCAATAATCCAAAGGATTTTTTCTTCTTTCCAGACAGAAAATAGTAAATTTAGGTAGCAGTGTCAGGTACTGTTCCAGTGACATGCTTTTGATTCATAGTTTGAGCTTGGCTCCTGTGGAGTTGAGCTAGAGGCAGGTTTCTTGTCTTGCACACATTTACAGCGAGCTCTCTGCTGGTCTGTTGGGTGCCTGATGGGTCGAATACCATTTTTAGCCGAAGCTGAGAATAATACTGTGTAGCGGGTTTAGATTTCTTTACACCACTGAATATGAACAACTTCAATCTGAAACATGAAAAAGTTGGATTAGCATTGGCCGGGGGGCGGGGGGGGAGAGCAGGGCGAGAGGGGAGAAAGGGAGAATGGGGATGGGGGAGATGTGACAATATCTCAATTGTGAAGAATGAGCTGCTAAAAAAAATCTTTGTGAATTTGAAAACTATCCTGACGTGCTGTAGAATTTGTACATTGCAACTTGCATCTTGTTCATTGTACAAAAACTTTCCTGGATTGCTTGTAAACTCATGTTTATTTTTTATGCAACCAATCTAGTAAACTTCTAACTCCTTACTTGGCCCAAATCCACCTTAGCTGTAAGCTTGTGACTCTTAACTAATTCAAAGGCACAAGGAGAACTGCCAAATTGAGTTGGCATTCGAATCAGGAATGCCCAAGAAGACTAGCACACCTGTCTACCTATAGCAAATATCCTCCCATATATTGTTTTGTTTCCCCCTTGCCTCCTTGTACACTGAGAGGACCAGCTGGGAGGAAAGATACTGCCATAAAATTAGTAATGGTACCGCAAACCAAGCAGATGGAGGGGAAGCACAATGGCAGGTGGGAAGAGGGTAAAAGCTGTTGGGAGCAGTAATGAGAGCTTGTTTTTCTTGTCTACTGGTCTGTGAAATCACTCATTGTATAAATGGGGTAGTTGCAATCCCAGGAAGGACCATAAGCGGGTGATTGATGTGAGAATTGTGATGTTTATGGCAGCGCTAAATGAGGTATTAATGTAGACCAAAATGTTTGAAAAAGACTAGTCCTATTTTGATAAGTTCCTGAAGATCATGTTGCTGTATGAAGAAGTTGTTGATCGATGGGGGTGGGACATCTGTCTAGAGATGCAGTAGTTTAATGAAGGGATGACACTCCAGTGGTTCCTTCTAATTTTGAATTTTGTTCATGGGATGGACAGTTTAGACTTAATTACACTTATTAGAAATGCTAGAAAAAAACTGTTTGATAGAAAGCTTGTTTATTTGCCAGAGACTGGAAAGCCCATTCATCCTCAAACGGTTTGGACCCATATCGCTATGGTGTGACAATCTTCATTTATCTTGCAAGCTGTGAAGAAGCTAAACTGCAAACTTGAAAGCAGCAATTTTTTACTATGTTAAACAAAACCTGCATTTCTACTCCAGTATTCTCCAGTGTCTTTTTTTTCTTTCAGTTTGACCACATATTGTACCCACCATCCTTTCCATTTCGCAAGTCCAGCAATCCTGATCTTTCCTGTGGCACAGCCAAGGCCTTGAAATTTAAGAGACAGCTAAGTGAAGATGCAAAGTACTTGAGACGAGGCAGTTTGGGGGGAGCCTTGACCGGTATGTAAAAATAACTTTATTCTTTCAAAGGTCAGTCGTGGTTTAAAAATATTTATGTAGTAATGCACTTGTTCGATATATGAATTTTGTAAAAGAACATAAATTGTTTTTCTGTTTGCGTTTTGCTTGTATACCAACATTGCTTTTAATAACTGAAAAAAATATTCTGTAAAGATTTATTTCAATTCTAATTAAATGTATTGATCATCTTTATCCAGAAGTTATCCATCTGTTTGCCTATTTCAGAGAAGCGGAATGTTTGTCTGTTTCTGTAGCATTTAATAAACTTGTTTTCACTTTCCCAGTTATTTTGGTGCAATGGTGTTTAATTTGCAGCAAAATTTAACACCAGGCTTGTTTGTTTCTCAGAACAGAAAACACTGTTCTTTGTGTAACAAATCTTTTACTTATTGGACGATATTGCACTATTGTTCAAATATACCATATGTGTGTCTGCATAAATGTATATAAAATTTTTAACAAGGAATATGAATGACAATGATCAACATCTTCAATGTTTATTAAAAAATTATGTATGCATTATAGAATACACAAGAGATGCTCATTATGGATGTATAATGATTTGAAAGCTCCTCAGTATAATTTTTTACTCGGTTGTGGATATTTAATATTTAAACAAATCAGATAGCAGCATTCATTTTATCTTTCTGGTTTAATTCTTCTGGGGATTCCCAGATTTTAAGATGAAGATACTATGCTTTATGGCCTATTAATGGATAGTGACTTGCCGTCTTCCATTTCTCTCGACTTGATGGAATGGAATCTCTTTGTCAATGTTGATAGCTGTCATGTGTCATTAGAAAATAGATCAAATTAAAGAATGACATTTTAAAATTATTATTTTGGATTTTGTAGAGGTGGCATTTAATTAATATGGATAGTTACGTGTAAATATGTCAGATGATCCAGTTGCTTTTGAAAAAAATATAATTCTAAACTATCATCATTCTGAATAAGAATGTACAGAGTAGATGCACAGATCATCTTCTGATGGGAGTAGAAGATGTTGTTGACCTATCAGAAATAAATTTATAATGTTGCTGGCAATGTCTTAGGGCCCAAGTTTGCCCCCAGAGTTAGAACGGCGCATCTCCGTGTGGTGCGCCGACTTTTTAGATCAGAAACGGCGCCTATTATTTACCTTGGTATTCTCCCCTCTGTCTGGGCGATCCAGGCCCTTGGCGCAGCGCAGCGCAGCAGAACGCGTGGAGAGCGGAGCCAGGTCCCGGTGCTGAAAACAGTGCCGGGGACCTCTGCACATGCGCACTAGAGTGTGCGCATATGCTGTAGCTCCTCGCCCCTGAGGCTGCATGGGAGGGGCCCGAAGCACGCCGCACCTAGCCTTGGCCGAATGGGCTGCTAGGGCGGAGATCGGACTCGGGCCTCCTTCTGCTCCCCCCCCCACCCCGTTGAGCACCCGCTCCCCTCCCTCCCGATTAGCTCCTGCTACCCCCGCCTCCCCCCTCCCACTCCACGGCGGCGGCAGCTGGGCCCGCCCGCCCGACATCTTGCTGGGGGCAGGCCCCGCCCGAAGTCTTCGGCGGCCTGGCCCGGCATCTGCATTGTCGTCGGGGCCCACCCGCCCCACCCGAAGTCTCCCGCTCAGCCTCCCTCTTTTTCCCCCCCCCCCCCACTCTCCCCTCGCCTCCTCTCCTCTCTTCCCTCCTCTCCACTCTTTCCCCCCCCTCCACTCTTTCCCCCCCCTCCACTCTTTCCCCCCCTCCACTCTTTCCCCCCCTCCACTCTTTCCCCCCCCTCCACTCTTTCCCCCCCCTCCACTCTTTCCCCCCCTCCACTCTTTCCCCCCCCTCCACTCTTTCCCCCCCTCCACTCTTTCCCCCCCCTCCACTC